>NW_004443938.1:41915022-41931751 GCF_000243295.1 Trichechus manatus latirostris
AAAAAAAAAAAAAAAAACCTCTTTAAACTGTTAAGAAGCAAAAATGTCACTTTGATGGCTAAGGTTCGCCTGACGACCCAAGCCATGGTATTTTCAATTGCCTGATATGCATGCAAAGCTGGACAATGAAAAGGAAAGGCCGAAGAAGAATTAATGCATTCAAATTGTCGTTTTGGTGAAGAAAACTGAATATACAATGTACTGCCAAAGGAATGAACAAATCTGTCTTGGAGGAAGTACAGCCAGAATGCTTCTTAGAAGTGAGGATGGCAAGACCTTATCTCGCTTACTTTGAACATGTCATCAGGAGGGACCAATCACTGAAGAAAGATACCATGCTTGGTAAAGTAGAGCATCAGCATAAAAGAGAGAGACCCTCAATGAGATGGATTCTTACAGTGGCTGCAACAATGGGCTCAAAACATTCTCAAACATGAGAATGGTTCAGGACTGGGCATCATTTTTTTCTGTTATACACAAAATTGCTTTGAGTTGGAGATGACTCAATGGCACCTGACAACAGAAAAATTAACTCAGATTCACTGAGGAATCTTCTCATAATTGCTTGTAAAGTTGACAAAGATGATGCTGCTGAAGATGAAATAAAACAAAGATGACTTTTGGGCTCTTAATTCATTCAGTCAAACCAATGGTGAAGTAAATAAGCTGTGAAGTGGCGGGATCAGGCTAACGGAAACCAATCTATCTTTAAAGCTGACCCCAGGATGGGTCCAAATATAAGCAGCATTCAGGAAGATGTCAATGTTCAAGGGTCCCTGACTTTCTTGAGGGTGACTAGAGCAGCACAGGAGTAGGCAGGTATTGCATAAGAGCAGGTGACGGGGGCACATCATTCTTGTGCTGGAAGCTTGATAGATATGGAGAGGGACCCTGAGCAATAGCAGTGGGTATTGAGAGCTAGAAAAAGGAAAATAGAAGCATCACAGTCATAGCAAAGTGGGCTGAGATTCAAGGTAAGTCTCCAGTTCTAGAGGGTAGGTGGGGACATAGGAAACAGAATTATAATGAAAAAATTAATGCAAAAGTTGAGTTATGAATATTGAGTAAACAGCTAACCTCAGACACCCATAACCGATTGCCATCTAGTCAATTCCCACTCAGTGACCCTATAGGACAGAGTAGAACCACTCCATAGGGTTTCCAAGGAGCGGCTGGTGGATTTGCACTGCCAACCTTTTCATTAGCAGCCATAGCTTTTAACCACTAGGCCGCCAGGGGTCCACCTCAGACACACTGGTTACAAATTCAATAAAGAAAGGATAGGCCTGGTCTGAAGGTGATGGGCCTCAGTGCCTACAGCTTGACAGATGGGTAAAATATAGACTGATGGAGTGAAAATCTACTCTTAAGTTCAGTAAATATTTCTTGAAAGCCTAGTGCATAAAAGACTCTAGCTTCACGCATGTCAAGCCCTGAGGTAAGTTCTTTACATACATCTTCTAATTAAATCCTTACAACCTTAATCTTTACTTCCATAACTCCTTGAAGTATTTCATCAGCAATACTGATGGGCAATATTAATTTCAAATAATATAGCAATAGTAATCAACGCAGTCTTGGTACCTAGGAAAATGGATGGCAATAGGAATGTGTGAAAAAAACATCCTTTGCATACGTGCTCCATTGTTTAAAAGCAAGTAAAAAAGAAAGGAAAAATAGAAAGTCACACCAAAGGATACCTTTAAGCAGTGGTTCTCAAAATGTGGTTCCCAGACCCCTAAGCTCCCAAGACCCTTTCAGGGAGTCCACAGTGTCAAAATATTACAATATTTGCTTTTCTTCATTGTGTTGACATATTCATGATGCAAAGGTAATTGAGAGTGGAACTTCAGGTGTCTTAGCATGACTCAAGGCAGTGGCCCCAAACTGGACCAGAAGTCATTGTATTTTCACTGCCATCTACTTACAGTTAAAAAAAAAAATTCCAGTTTTACCTGAGAATGTTTTTGATGAAGCAGTAAACAGCATTGATATCACAAAGTCTCACCCTTTAAGTATACGTCTTTTTAGTATTCTGTGTGACAAAATGGGAAATATTCATGAAGCACTTCACCTGAAGTGTAATGGTTGTCTCAAGGAAAACATTTAGTGATTTTTTTTTTTTTAGTTAGAGCTGAATTAGCTGCTTTTTCATGGAATAACATTTTCATTTAAAAGAATAACTTATAGACAAACTATAGTTATTCAAACACAGATATTTGTCAGATATTTTCTCAAAACTGAATTGAAGTTAACCTGTCACTTCAAGGAAAACAGCTGACAAATTTTTGATATAAGGATAAAATTAAGGCTGTCAAGTGAAAATTTGGACTACCATGAGTTTAAATCAGTCACTGTGAGTTTGACAGCTTCCCAATACGTTAAGACTTCTGATAAGATTGGTGGTGATATTAACAAATGAGGTGGATTTTTTCCATATTGTATAATGAAATGTGCCTAATATTTTTCAAATGCATGGGTAAAGGATATATTCAAGCTGCAAGACAGAGCAATGGATTTTAACGTAACAGAGTATGCAAAATTCATTAATATGGTGTAAAATGCCACATTGTAACTAACCTTTCAGAAATTACCACATCTTGAATTTTAATGTAGTATCAAAGAAGAACATGCACTTCTATCTAAAAAGGCCATTAAAATACCCCCTCCCTTTTCCAGCTACATAACTGTGTGAGGACAGATTTTTCTGCATATACTTAGTCAAACCAACATATCACAACAGATTGAATGTATGTGCAGATGAGTATCCAGCTGTCTTCTGTTTTGTTAAATATTAGAGAGATTTGCATATCTCTGTGTAAATGTAAAACAGTGTCAGTCATGGCCATAGCAATTTTTTTTTGGAGAATATACTATTTTTTAATAAAAATATTTTATGTAATAGGTTTATGATTGTTCTTTTAAATGAATCAGTCAATAAATATTAAATTTCCTACTTTTAATGTCTCATATCAATTAAAACTTTAAAACTAAGAAATTTAACAAGTAAAATTTTGCTGGGGATAATTCAAAAATGTTTGCAGCAGTACGTCAATAGGGAACTAGGACCAAGGGTGGAATGGGAAAATGGGAAAAGTGTAAGTGGAGGCACTTCCCAACGTGATACTCTTTCAAAGCACAGACAGAAAGGTATACTTTCTAAAGTCAATGATACTATGTAGTATTCAATGTCAATAGATTATAGCTGCCTGGAGAAAGTTTTTAAATGTGCCGTTTACATACAGTTACCAAAATGAATGAATGATGATCTTTTTACTTTTACTCTATTTACATTGTGCACATAAATAGTATCTCTTAGAAAAAAATTATAGAAACTATATATAGCACTCTCTCTAAGCAGATTGCCAATATTATTATCACAACTTCAATTTTGTACGTTCAAATACTAGGCAAAATATTTGAGGGAATCTGCAATAAACCTAAGAAAATAATTCAAGTTTTATGGAAGATCATGGCAATTCATATTGTTTGTCTGTCTTGTTTTAAAACTCATGCATATTAACAGGTATGATGTGAGTGTGAATTTACTGAAGCACTAGTCAAAACTTGGAGTTTGTGTTGTAACTGTTGAACTAATAGACTTGCCAAAACTTGCAGTGACTGAAACCAGCAATTCTTTTTTTCCAAAGCAGACCAAGTAGTCCTGGATAGTTGAGATATCTAATTATAAGCTTCTGCAAAGATATTCCCAGCTTCTGAGTAATTGTGCTTCTCATGTGAGTAAGTGAAAAGAAAGATTTCTTAGTTCAGGATCATAGTAACCATCCCCTTATAACATTCCAGAAAACTAAGATATCAGAAATCTAACAGGATCATTTATTTGGTCATCCACATTGCTGTGAGGATGTCCTGGGCAGTTTATTCTCATTTGGCTTTGTTTTCTAATAGGGCTTATTCTTCATAAGTACTTTTGCTTTAATTTGCTTTTAGGCTATGTTAGGCTTTTTGTTTTACTCCCCCCGTCCCATTTTTATTTTTTATGGGAAAACAGGCTCCAGTACTTCTTTGGGCATCTGACAGTAAGTAGGATATTAGATTTTAGAATCCAAAGAAACAAAAATTCTCACTGTTTTGCAGAATGATTAAGAACAAATAAACACATTTCCAGACCATTTAGATTGCATGTATTTTCAGAGGAATGAGGTGCCCGTAGATAAAGCCTTCTCATCTTTATTCATATTAATTTCTGAAACAGAGACTAAAATATCTCAAAAATCTTTCCAAGAATGTTATCGTTTATACTCAACTCAAGCATTCATTGCCAACTACAAAGCTCACAAAGCTTGTTTTCTGAAAAGAAGCTCTGAATGAATGAGACATAGGTATCAAAGCAATTACGTATAATTTAGACATTTAGTCCACATGTCTGTTTTTATCTTCCAGAACTTGATTTAGTTATCTGTTGTGTTGCAGTATCAAGGTCAGTCCTCACAATGAATACAAAAACAGTGAAATGTGAAAAGAAAACAGTTCCAGTTGGTGGACATGTTATTGTACTCTCCAAGTGAGTCACTGATGAGTGGCCTTCATTTACCTTCTATTTCTGTTCTGATTCTTCCTTCAGAATCTTTGACATTAGCCAAACTTTCTTGTATAAAATACACTCTTACGCTGTATCAGATTATGTCGATTATTCTCCTGGAGCTCTGAAAGGTTGTTGTATCTACCAGCAAAGAATTCTTTGTAAATTACCAACATTTTCTCTGTCACCAGCTGAACAACCTGAGACAGGAGGACGTAAGCATGTGATACTCTGGTAACACAACATGATAACACATCGTTATCTGTCAGCGCTTGGCTTCAGTGTCTTGGGGGAATTCTGACATGGGGAAATATGATTCATCTCAAAGAATTTGTGTTACGCTCTGGAAAGAGTCCAGCTCTATGGTTTTCAAGGTATTAAAATGCTTCACATGAATTCTGTTATCAAACTGTTATTGAGCACAGTCCCTATTCTGTGGAGTCCCTGGGTGGTGCAGACGGTTCAGCGCTCAACTACCAGACAAAAGATTGGCAGTTAAAACCTACACAGATGTACCTTGGAAGACAGGACTGGTGATCTTCTTCTGAAGGTCACAGCCTTGAAAACTCTATGGAGCAGTTCTCTTCTGTACACATGGGGTTACTGTGAGTCAGAATCTACTTGATGGCAACTAACCACAACAACTCCATATGCTATCCAGACTTTTGGCTAGACTCTGGGGTACATTGAAGATAATTCAATATAAGGTTGTAAATATGAATCCACTCACATATGCATATTGAGAATCGCTTATGCCAGAAACTGTGTTGACCATGATATTGTTGTTAGCTGTTGTCAAGTTGGCCTCTGACTCATGGTGACCCCATACACAACAGAACACAATGCTGCCCAGTCCTGTGCCATCCGCATGATCAGAAGCAGGTTGGACCATTGTGATCCATAAGGTATTCATTAGTTAATTTTTAAAAGTAGATTGCCCAGCCTTTCTTCCTAGTCCATTTTAGTCTGGAAGCTCTGCTGAAACCTGTTCAGCATCATAGTTGATAGACAAATGGTGCAATGCATGAGGTGCACTGGTCAGAAATTGAACCCAGGTCTCTGGTATAGAAGGTAGGAATTGTACTACTGACCCATCAACATCCTCTGTTGACCACAATAGAAGAAAGGAACTCAGAGGAAGGCCCTTAGACCAACTGTTGGGTTCAGGGATGACTTCCTGAAAGATATAACATTTGAGCCAAACTTAACGATGAGTTGGATTTACAGATGAAGATAGAGGCAAGGCATTCCGGGTAAGTAAAAGGCATAGCCAAAGCACAGTAATGTGACATGGCATGGACAATGCAGAAATCTATAAGCTGTTCACCATTTTTAGAGCATGAAATGCTAGGATTAGAAAAATGACAGAAGAGGTTGGGGCTCTATGAAGGAGAAAGAGCTGGGGTGAAGAGGATCAAAAAACACTCATCTTCTTAGGAATGTCAGTGTTAAGTACAGACATAGAAAGCCTTGGAGAGAATACTGCCACCACTCCCAGGAATAAGCAATATTGGCTAATTCATCAACTCCATTACTTTGGGTTAAGGCCCGTTACCCACTGAGTCGATTTTGACTCATTGTGACCTTATAGGACAGAGTAGAACTGCCCCATAGAATTTCCAGGGAGCAGTTGGTGGATTCAAACCGCCGACTTTTTGTTTAGCAGCCAAATGCTTTAGCAGTGCACCAACAGGGCTCCTGAGATAAGGCATTGCTGTATAATGCCTCTGTTTTGTTTTGTTTGTTTTTTAAAGAGCAAGTTTTGCCTAGAACAGGTACTGTGTAATTAACACTTCATTGTACCGCCGACTTGGAGAATTTAGAAAATCAATTAGATGATATTCCCTAAGGTGTGATAACTAGTGAGTGTGTCAGGTGGTAGGGCAAAAAAAGCCCAAAAACCAAAACAAAACCCATTGCTGTGGAGTTGATTCTGACTTACATAGCAACCCATAGGACAGAAGAGAACTGCCCCATAGGGTTTCCAGGGAGCAGCTGGTGAATTTGAACTGCTAACCTTTTGGTTAGCAGCCATAGCTTGCCATTACTCTTAACCACTGGGCCACCAGGGCTCCAGTGTGGTAGGGCAGTAGGAGTAAATTTTTTTTTTTTAATTGTAATTTAGATGAAGGTTTACAGAACGAATAGTTTCTCATTAAACAGTTAGTACACATATTGTTTTATGACAATGGTTAACAACCCCACGACATGTCAACACTGTCCCTTCTCAGCTTTGGCTTCCCTATTACCAGCTCGTGTCCCCTCCTGCCTTCTAGGCCTTATCCCTGGACTGTTGTGCCCCATTAGTCTCATTTTGTTCTATGGGGCTGTCTAACCTTTGGCTGAAGGGTGAACGTTGGGAGTGACTTCATTACTGAGGTAAAAGGGTGTCCGGGGGCCATACTCTTGGGGTTTCTCCAGTCTCTGTCAGGCCAGTAAGTCTAGTCTTTTTTTCTGAGTTAGAATTTTGTTTTTCTCCAGCTCTGTCCGGGACCCTCTGTTGTGATCCCGGTCAGAGCAGTCAGTGGTGGTAGCCGGGCACCATCTAGTACTGGACTCAGTCTGGTGGAGGCTGGGGTAGTTGTGGTTCATTAGTCCTTTGGACTAATTATTCCCTTGGAGCTTGTTTTCTTCATTCTCCCTTGTTCCTGAAGGGGTGAGACCAGTGGTGTGTCTTTGGTGGCTGCTCACAGGCTTTTACAACCCCAGACGAGTAGGGGTAAATTTTAAATGTGAAAAAAAGACTGGATTCTAAGCGAAACAGATTTGGCTGAGATGTAATATAGGAATTCCTAGCATACAAATACATTGGGTGGAGAAGTTTAGTTCAGGACTAAGCTCTGGATTTAGGTATCCTCTCCTGATCTGCCTCATCAACAACAAAGGAGCCCTGGTGGCGCAACAGTTAAGATCTTGGCTGCTAACTGAAAGGTTAGTGGATCAAACCCACAGGGGCTCCATGGAAGAAAGACCTAGTGATCTCTAGTGATCTGCTCCCATAAAGATTACAGCCTAGAAAACCCGATGGGGCAGTTCTGCTCTGTCACATGAGGTTACTATGAGTTGAAATGGACTCGACGGCACCGAACAACAATAACAACAATCACCAACAAGTACAGTAACACTCCAGTTGAAACCCTAGCAATGTGATCTACTTTCAATGGACGTAATGTAGAAAGCCCAAAACATTTCCCTTAAAAATTGCTTCTCTAAGTCTCTGTGGTTTTAATATCTCTTTCTATATGTACACATGTGCGTGCGCACACACACACACACACAACACTCTTCAGAAATTATGTGATAAGTTATGTTGTGTTCATGGCTGAGTCAGGAACTATAAAACTAAGCAGGAAACCTAGACAAAGAATAGTTCAGCTCACAAGTAATAATCTTGTGATTCAAGGATTTGTGGCATTTTATGCAATGTTAAATTATACAGATGATCATGGAATAATTTTAATTCTTAGACAAATCAATTTTAGGTTTTTATTCATTATTCATGAAGTTGCTCCTGGATCTTTTTTTGACTGGGGAGGGCAAAATTAAAATCAGGCCAGGAAGTAAATGAGGGACTAAGGGAACTATGTATACAAACCAAGAATGAGGATATGGGGAAGGAAGTTGAGCAATTAATTTAACAAAATTAACTTTGATTTTCCAAGAACTCCTTGTGTTTGGCTTTTTATATAACTGTCCTCAACTTGGAACAGTTTGGTTGATCTGAGGAGAAATCAGGATTGAAGTTCAAAGGAAATTTAAATTCTTTTTAATTCTTACTTGTTTAAAAAGCTGATTACTTGGACAAGCTTGTTCCTATCATCCTAAAATTTTCAGAAGCAGCTCTGAAATTAATTAATTAAACTATACTTTAAAAAAAGTTATTTCTCTTGGATAAATGAAGCCTTATGATTTTTACTGGAGAATTGGGAAAATAATACTTTGTATGTATTTTTGGAAAATATATTTTTTAATAAAAAGAATACCTACCTATTACAAACTATTAAAATGAAGGGAAAAGTAAAAATAAAAGTTCCCCCCCCCTCTAGTTTTCTCAGCCTTTTTCACTCTACCCCTTGGATCTATACAGTCATTTCTGAGATTCTGCACATTTATTCTCCACTGTTAAAGAGATACCAGACCCTCCTGCTTCTGATGAAGTGGCAATACAGCTATATCTGGGATAAATTAGAAAAACTATTTTCTTTTGTACCCCATACTTTTCCTCTGAGTTGTTTTCTCAGGATGCTGAAGTACATCCTGTAATAGGCAGTGTTTTTCTGTAGGTAATATACTCATATCTTCTGACTTAGCAACTGGGAATCTATCCCACAAGAATACTCACATATGTACAAAAGACATATGTGAATCTGTACCATTTTTTGAAGCAGTGAAAATTTGTAAACAATCTTGAATGCCCTATCTATAAGGACAATATACAGCTATGTAAACAGTCATTAAAAGGATGAGATAAATTTGTATGTGCTAATATGAAATTATATTTTGATGACAAAAACAAACATGATTTATTAATTGCCAAAAGCAAATTATGGCTAACATATATTGCATAATAATATACACATATGCAAAAGGAACCTATTTCCTATCGTTGTTCCAAAACTTTTCTATACATTTACATATATTGTTGTTAGGTACCATCTAGTCAGTTTTGACTCATAGCGACTCTATGTACAATAGAACCAAATACTGACCAGTCCTGAGCCATCCTCATAATCATTGCTATGTTTGAGTCCATTGCTGAAGCCACTGTGTCTATCCATCTCTTTGAGGATCTTCCTCCTTTTCGCTGACCCTCTACTTCACCAAGCATGATGTCCTGTCCAGAGATTGGTCGCTCCTGATAACATGTCCAAAGTACCTGAGACAAAGTTTCGCTATCCTCACCTCTAAGAAGCATTATGGTTGTACTTCCTCCAAGATAGATCTGTTTGTTCTTCTGGGACTCCATGGTATGTATATTCAACATTCTTTGCCAACGCCATAATTCAAAGGCATAAATTCTTCTTCAGTCTTCCTTATTCATTGTCCAGCTTTCATATGCATATGAGGCAATTGAAAATACCATGGCTTGGGTCAGGCACACCTTAGTCCTCAAAGCGACATCTTTACTTTTGAACACTTTAAAGATGTCTTCTGCAGTAGATTTGCCCAGTGCGATGCGTCGTTTGATTTCTTGACTGCTGCCTCCCTCCATGGGCATTGATTGTGGATGCAAGCACCAAAAAGAATTGAAGGACGTTCAGTTTACATATATATGCAATATATATGCTATATAGACTACAAAATCAATGCCAGAGACTGACTTAAAGGCTGTTGTTAGTTTTTAGGTGCTGTTGAGTCAGTTCTGACTCACAGAGACCCTGTCTACAACAGAATGAAACACTGCCTGGTCCTGTGCCATCCTCACAACCATTGTTATGCTTGAGTCCATTGTTGCAGCCACTGCGTCAGTCCATTGCGTGGAGGGGTCTTCCTCTTTTTCTCTGACCCTCTACTTTATCAAGCATGGTGTCCTTCTCCAGGGACTGATCTCTCCTGATAACATGTCCAAAGTATGTGAGATATAGTCTTGCCATCCTTGCTTCTAAGGAGCATTCTGGTTGTACTTCTTCCAAGACAGATTTGTTCGTTGTTTGTTCTTTTGGCAGTCCGTGGTATAGTCAATACTCTTCACCAACACCACAATTCAAAGGCATCAATTCTTCTTCAGTCTTCCTTATTCGCTGTCTAGCTTTCTCGCATGCATATGAGGCGACTGAGGACACCATGGCTTGGGTCAGGCGCACCTCAGTCTTCATGGTGACATCTTTGCTTTTTAACACTTTAAAGAGGTCTTTTGCAGGAGATTTTCCCATTGCCTTGAAGGCTGTGGTCTTTGATTTTCATTAGTAAGTGCTTAAGTCCTCTTCACTTTCAGCAAGCAAGGTTGTGTCATCTGTATAACACAGGTTGTTAATGAGCCTTCTTCTAATCCTGATGCCGTGTTCTTCTTCATATAGTCCAGCTTCTCGGATTATGTGCTCAGCATACAGATTGAATAGGTATGGTTAAAGGATACGACCCTGACAGACTTAAAGGCTAAAAAAGGTTAATGCTAGGGAGGGTTATATTATACATATTTAACCCTTTTGCTGAACCTGAAAGAATACCTTTCCTTTATCCTCTAGGCTCCATGTGTGAGATCTCTTAGAACTCTTTAGGCTCACTTATTTCATGATTATTTGTTTTAACTCTTTTTTCTTTTCAAATTATGAATTTTTATTCCTGAAAATATCAGAGATCCAGGCTCTATGCAACACCAAATATTCTTACAAAGGTACACAGTGTTGAAGAATACGGGCAAATATTTTGTAAAGTAGGTATATTTTACTTATGTTAG
The DNA here is from genome assembly GCF_000243295.1 of Trichechus manatus latirostris. Taxonomy (NCBI): domain Eukaryota; kingdom Metazoa; phylum Chordata; class Mammalia; order Sirenia; family Trichechidae; genus Trichechus; species Trichechus manatus. The sequence goes on from NW_004443938.1 coordinate 41,925,963, forward strand.
CTGTTAAAATATATAAAACTAAAAATGTAATATATTAGATTTGGAAATATGATTCTTTATGGCTAAGCCCATGGAAGCAGCAGTCAAGAAATCAAACAACTTACTGCACTGGGCAAATCTGCTGCAAACGACCTCTTTAAAGTATTAAAAAGCAAAGATGTCACTTTGAGGACTAAGGTGCACCTGACTCAAGTTATGGTATCTTCAGTCACCTCATATGCTAACAAAAGCTAAATAACGAAAGAGGAAGACCAAAGAAGAATTGATGCATTTGAATTGTGGTGTTGGCAAATAATACTGAATACACCAGGGACTGCCAGAAGAATGAACAAATCTATCTTGGAGGAAGTACAGCCTAAATGCTCCTTAGAATTGAGGTCGGTGAGACTTTGTCTCACTTACTTTGGACATGTTATCGGGAGGTAGCAATCCCTGGAGAAGGACATCATACTTGGTGAAGTAGCGGGTGAGCAAAAAAGAGGAAGACCCTCAACAAGATGGATTGACACAGTGGCTGCAACAATGGGCTCAAACATAACAACAATTGTCACAATGGTGTAGGACTAGGCAACATTTCATTCTGTTATACGTGGGATCCCTATGAGTCAGAGCTGACTCGACAGCACCTAAGGACAACAACGATGGCTAAGCTGACCATAAGTTCAGTTTGCCTGGAATAGTCCCTACTTACTCCCATTGTCCCAATATAATTCTTAATAGTGCCTTATTCAAATCTGTCCAGATTTAAAAAATAAGTCATAAGGTTACTCTGCACTGAGGCCAAAATGGTTGGTGCTATCCCAAATTTCTGTCTTTACTTAATTTCATATCATATGCTCAGACACTAAATATGAAAGCAGTGTTGATATCTGAATCTCTCCCAGGATGTTAAACTGTAGTACAACAGGGTCCTAGCTGTAAATAACATGGCAAAAATTCAGAACAACTCTTTTAGGTTGTCATTTTGTAGGAAGAGACAGTTGTTTGCTGTTTAAACTTTTATTCGAAATGAGACAGTACATGCTTTTCCCTGCTCTGCCTCCCTCAAATTCCCATGATTAGAACAAACAGCATTACAATAAGGAACGTCGTTATCCACTCCCTGCAATTATAATGGGTAAACTGAAATTCCAATGCAGTGAAATAATGTAGACTTTTCCTTTAGGTAGTTTTTAACCTGTACAATGAAATCAATTCAATGCTTTGATAAACTTACAGTCTAAAAACACTTTAGTTCTATGTATCTTTCCGAGCTTATCACTGTATTATTTCTTATTCTGTCATTAAATTAGCTCATTGCTTATCTGATTTTTTAAACAGCTCTTGACATTTGTTTTTTTTTTTTTTTTTGGCTACTTCATAATCACTTTCTAGCTCCAGTCTTTTATCTTAAGGTTAAATCAGCTTGTTGACAACATTAGGTAACTAAGGTTATCTTAGTTAAACTTAGGAAAATTTCTTGCTTAGGAGGTATGTGTATTAAAGGCAAAAAAGAAATGAACTAAATTGAAATACACCCTACCAGGTGGTTCTTTATTATTATTATTTTAATTCTGGCAGTGGTGGTGGAGATAGGTTTCTTTTTTATTTTTATTTTTTTATTTCTTCATTTTTTAAAGCTATGACCATTATCCTGGCTCAGATCTGAAATGGTGTGTTGGAAAGCAACCTCTTCCTTTTCACAAGCATTCAGTAAGCGGTTGACATTCCTGCATAGGTACTTAAAACTAAACATTTTTTGAGTTAAAATGGCATTGTCGTAATAATACTCTCATAGAATGTTTATTTTGGCATTTAGATTCCAGTCATGAGTAGTTAAAAAAATCATAACTCCTACTTTATTTCTTTTTCCAAATATGTTCTGTTTTTTATTTGATTACAAGTACCTTCATGCATAGTTCTAATTTCAAATAGCCCAAACTCTCCTCCTGCCCATGTCCTTACTGGCTTTTGGAAGCATCTTGCCTTTGCATTCTTCATAGGGTCATCTTTGATACTTCCTCCTCTACACCAGGCTTGGTTGCTGCTCATCTGTGCCTGAGCTTCTCCTCTTTATATACCTCTTTGCCTCTGGTCTCTTTTCCTTCTATTTATCCTCAACTCACAGATAAATATGACAGTTGGATATCCCTTACCAAAGCTGCAATGACAAGGTGACCAAATATGATCCAGCTCAACAAAGACACCTTATTTTACTGTGAAGTCTTCTCAGAAGAGTTTCCCACACTTCTTTACCCTGTTTAACCACATCACAAAAATCTGCCTAAAACTGAATGAGAGAAGATGTTGGCAGCCTAGGATCAACAGTCAGAACCCCGTAGAACTGTTGTGTGAACTTGCTCTCTCAATCCAGATGTTGTTTTGTTGCGTGCTGTCCAGTTGATCCTGACTTATGGCTACTCCATGTGTTGCAGAATAGAACTACTCCATAGGGTTTTCTTGACTATAATCTTTACGGAAGCATATCACCAATCCTTTTCTTACCCTGTGCTGCTGAGTGGGTTTGAACCTCCAACCTTTCAGTTATCAGCTGAGCACAAATCTTTCACGCTACCCAGGAGCCTTCTCAGTGGGAACACTGGTGGTATAGTGGTTAAGAGCTACAGCTGCTAACCAAAAGGTCAGCAGTTTGAATCCACCAGGCTCTCCTTGGGACCTTCTCAATCCAAATACTGAGAGAGAATTCCCAGGCCCTTGTCCTCATTCTGTTCTTGCTCTAAAAAAATAAAAATTTTTTTTTAATCGGTTGAAACTGAAACCTCTATCCATGTCTATCTACTCAAACTCTAGTCTGGACTGATTTTGAGTCTGAATACTATCCCAGTCACCTCTTTACACTCAAAATCCTTCTGCATTATCCAGTTTGGACTGATATTACAGACCTCTGGTCTCCATCTCATGTTCAAGACTCACAGCAACAAAAGGAACACTTCTTGTTTCTAGGACCCTCCACCTACAACAGTCACTAGCCTAACTGCCCAAGCTGTTTATGACTGCTGAAGCTCACATACTTGTCCTTCCTATGCAGTCACGTTCACAGCAATCACCATTGTTATCATCCTAATGCACAGATATGGGAAAAAATAGAAAAATAAAAAAGTTCCACAGTTCTCATTATTCACTTCTCTACTTAATAACACGCATAGCGACCCTATAGGACAGACTAAAACTGCCCCACAGGGTTTCTGAGGAGCAGCTGGTGAACTTCAACTGCCGACCTTCTGGTTAGCAGCCTATCTCTTAACCACTGCCCTACCTGAAAAAAACTCATTGCCTTCAAGTCGATTTCTACTCACAGGGCCCCATAAGAAGAAGAGGAGGGAAAGTGTAGAAGATCAACCACTGGCTAATCTTAACGTGTTGACTGAACCCTGCCTTCTCCCCCTTTACTGAGATAACTGATACCAGGTTACTTCTGGCCTGGCTGCTAATCGTTTAGCCCTCTACACAGCTGCAGCCATGAGACTTTTTGAGATTTAAATTAGGAGATAAGGGTTTGACAACTATCCTTTTCTAGTAAGGTAAGACAAATTTACATTCCTGTAGAGCAGTTTCTGGTGGGCTTTTGCAGTTTGGGTCAGACTTTTTTATGGTTAATATTTGGTTTCCTGGATATAAAAAAAAAAATCCTTAAAATCAAAGTAAGATGTCTGTTATTAATTTTCCTATTCTACAGAAGAAAGAACCAGGAAAAAACATATGTATGGATATTCACTGTCTGTAATTTATACAGTTGTTTAACTGGTATATTTAAGAAGAAAATTGCAAGGAGGGGCCAAGATGACGGAATAGTCAGATGGCTTCCTATATCCCTCTTACAACAAAGACCTGGAGAAACAAGTGATTTGATTGTATATGAATATCTAGGAGCCCTGAACAAGGCAAAGTTGAGGAATCCGACTGAGTGGCATGGGGAGAGGGAGACGGTTCTGAAGAAGTGAGAAGTGCTGGACTGCCGCTGGAGCCGCAGCTTTTCAGCCTCGACTGACTCCGAGGTACACAGTGAAGCAGGCAAACAGCTGTGCACGTGCTCGGGAGGTAGTTTCCACATCAAGAGAGATCCAGCAGCAGAGATTCTGCTTGGACACTCCAAACCAGTGAAAAACAGCTCCCAAGTGGCTAAAGATAAGTACATGCATGCAGCCTTTCATGGGGATTAAAAAAAAAAAAAAGCCCATTTGGGAAAAGCCTCTCTCCCTTTTACCGCCTCTCTCCCCGCTCTGCACCAGGAGTGAAGTAGATTCCAAAATGCTCTCTGACCCATTCTCCTGGCCTTGGAGAGGGAACAAATAAGCTACTGGCTCCCCTAAGCCAGGAAATCAGGATCGGCACAGCTCCTTTCCTAGGCACAGGCATAAGGGGTCCGCAGATTTTGAGTGCCTTATACCCCTGTAAAGACTTGTGGGGACCCATCTCAACAGCATTAGCCCTCACTACCACAGTACAACAGGGTAAACATCTGAAGTTTAACTTCAACTGTTTCAGCTGTGAAGTGGCAGATTTGTGATGCTCAACACAACCCTGCCCCTTAAGCAGGCACATTTACCAATCTGCACCAGGGGCTTGAGGACTGGTGGTGTCACCTATGCCACCTAGTCACCTGCTACAAGAGTCCAAGAAAAAGTGGTGCACTCAAGTCTTTACAGTGAACAAAGTGGGGTGCTCATAGTCTGGCTGCAAAACTCACCTACCTACTCGCCCTAGGGAATAGGGACACACTTTCCTTTCAGATTCTCAGGGGCAGCTGTCAGCCCCCTGCCTGGCTCAGCATGTGACCCCCTACCACAGCCAGATACCAGTGCCTACACCAATAACCCATGCCTCTCTAAGACTGTAGGTGAGAGCCTGCACCACAAACTTGGTGACCAACTGCCTGGACACCTGAGCTGAACCCATATAGGAAAATTTAATGGACTCCTGTGTGCACATACTTAGTTACAGAACTAACTACCTGGTGACAGGACGTTAGAGCTTCAAAGGCGCCAATAATCAAACTAGTGCACACGAGCAGCCTACTGGGGCATATCAAAACAAAACAAAACAAGAAGCTAGGACTCACTAAACAAATAGAAAATAAAATTATAATAACTTACTGATGGCTTGGAGACAACAGTCAATATCAAATCACATAAAGAGGCAGTCCATGATGGCTTCAGCAAGCTCCCAAAATAAAGAATCAATAAATTCTCTAGAGGAAGAGAATTTCTTGGAATTACCAGAGGCAAAATACAAAAGATTAATATACAGAACTCTTCTAGAAATTAGAAAGTAAATTCAACAAAATGCAGTAACAGCCAAAGAACACACAGACAAAGTAGTAGCGAAACTTAAAAAAGTTATTCAAGAACATAATGACAAATTTAATAGGCTGCAAGAATCCATAGAGAGACAGCAATCAGAAATCCAGAAGATTAACAATAAAATTTCAGAATTAGGCAACTCAATAGAAAGTCATAGGAGGAGAATTGAGGCAGTAAAAGTTAGAATTAGCGACATTGAAGATAAAGCACTTGACACCAACTTATTTTAGGAAAAATCAGATAAAAGAATTAAAAAGAATGAAGAAACTCTAAGAGACATGTGGGACTATATCCAGAAAAATAACCCACGAGTGACTGGAGTACCAGAACGGGGGGGATAACAGAAAATACAGAGAAAATTGTTGAAGATTTGTCAACAGAAAACTTCCCTGATATCATGAAAGATGAGAAGATATCTATCCAAGATGTTCATCAAACCCCACATAAGGTAGATCCCAAAAGAAAGTCACCAAGACATATTATAATCAA
>NW_004443938.1:41934885-41972297 GCF_000243295.1 Trichechus manatus latirostris
ACAACAACAGATATATAGACCAATGGAACAGAATTGAGAATCCAGACATAAATTCATCCACCTATGAGCAGCTGATATTTGACAAAGGCCCAAAGTCCGTTAATTAGGGAAAAGACAGTCTCATTAACAAATGGTGCTGGCATAACTGGATAATCATCTGCCAAAAAGTGAAACAAGACCCATACCTCACACCATGTACAAAAACTAACTCAAAATGGATCAAAGACAAATATAAAACAAAACGATAAAGATCATGGAAGAAAAAATAGGGACAATGCTAGGAGCCCTAATACATGGGATAAACAGGATATGAACCATAAGTAACAATGCACAAGCACCAGAAGAGAGACCAGATAAATGGGAGCTCCTAAAAATCAAACACTTAAGTTCATCAAAAGACTTCACCAAAAGAGTAAATAGACAACCTACAGACTGGGAAAAAGTTTTTGGCTACGACAAATCCGATCAGTGTCTGATCTCTAAAATCTACAAGATACTGCAAACTCTCCACACAAAAAGACAAATAACCCAATTAAAAAATGGGCAAAGGATATGAACAGGCACTTCACCAATGAAGATATTCAGGCAGCTAACAGACACATGAAGAAATGCTCATGATCATTAGCCATTAGAGAAATGCAGATCAAAACTACAATGAGATACCATCTCACCCCAACAAGGCTAGCATTAATCCAAAAAACACAAAATAATAATGGCTGGAGAGGTTGTGGAGAGACTGAAACACTTATACACTGTTGGTGGGAATGTAAAATGGTACAACTACTTGGGAAATCTATTTGGCACTTCCTTAGAAAGCTACAAATAGAAGTACCATAGGATCCAGCTATCCCACTCCTTGGAATATATCCTAGAGAAATAAGAGCTGTCACACGAATAGATACATGCACCTCCATGTTCATTGCAGCACTGTTCACAATAGCAAAAAGACGGAGACAACCTAGGTGCCCATCAATGGACGAATGGATAAACAAATTATGGTATATCCACACAATGGAATATTATGCAATGATAAAGAAAAACGATGAAGCTGTGAAACATCGTATAACATGGTGGAAGCTGGAACTTATTATGCTGAGTGAATTTAGTCAGTCACAGAAGGACAAATACTGTATAAGACTACTATTATAAGAACTCAAGAAAAGGTTTAAACACAGAAGAAAACATTCTTTGATGGTTACGGGGGTGGGGAGGGAGGGTGAGGGTTATTCACTAACTAGATAGTAGATAAGAATCATCTTAGGTGAAGGGAAGGACAGCACACACTACAGGGGAAATCAGCACAACTGGACTAAACAAAAGCTAAGAAATTTCCTCAATACAATCAAATTCTTTGAGAGACAGAGTAGCAGGATGGGGACCATGCTTTCAGGGGACCATGCTTTCAGGGGACATCTAGGTCAACTGGCATAACAAAGCTTATTAAGAAAATGTTCTGCATCCTACTTTGGTGAGTGGCGTCTGGGGTCTTAAAAGCTTGCAAGCAGCCACCTAAGATGCATCAATTGGTCCCAGCCACCTGGAGTAAAGGAGAACAAAGAACACCAAGGACACCATGAAAGTATTAGCCCAAGATACAGAACGGGCCACATAAACCAGAGACTTCATCAGTCTGAGACTGGAAGAACTAGATGGTGCCCGGCTACCACCAATGAACGTCCTGACAGGGAACACAATAGAGAGTCCCTGATGGAGCAGCAGAAAGATGGGGTGCAGAACTCAAATTCTAGTAAGAATACCAGACTTAATGGTCTGACTGAGACTGGAGGTACCCTGGAAAGCATGGCCCCTGGACTCTCTATCAGCCCAGAACTAAAACAATTTCTGAGCCCAACTCTTCAGACAGGGATTGGACTGGACTGTGGGACATAAAGTGATACTTGTAAAGAGTGTGCCTCTTAGTCAAGTAGATACAAGAGACCAAAGGGGCAGCTTCTGTCCAGAGGTGAGATGGGAAGGCAGAGAGGGTTAGGAGCTGTTTGAATGGTCATTGGGAATCAGGGGCGGAAAGGAGGAGTGTGATGTTGCAGAATGGGGTGAGCAATTACAGTCACATAAAAATGTATGTATAAAATTTTGTATGGGAGACTAACTTGAAATGTAAACTTCATGTAACTACAACAATAAAAAAAAAGAAAATTTCATTCTGCAAACATGGTAGAATAGTCAAGGTTAAGTTGATAAGAAACCTACTGTTTTTCTTGAGTGTTGAAATGTATTCAATACCAACATTATTTTTATTTAAAAAATATATAGGTAATATTGTAAGAAGGTTCTGTTACCCAAATTGTGCAGGCTAGAAAAGAAGTTGTGGCAAGTGAGGAGGACGTACGTGTTTGGATTAGAACACAGATTCACTCTAGCATAGCTGCAATGTTTGTTGTTGTTGTTAGGTGCCATCAAGTCAGTTCTGACTCATAGCTACCCTATGGACAACAGAATGAAACACTGCCCGGTTCTGCACATCCTCACAATCATTGCTGTGTTTGAGCCCATTATTGCAGCCACTATGTCAATCCATCTCGTTGAGGGTCTTCCTCTTTTCTGCTTCCCCCCCCCCCACCTCACTAAGCATGATGTCCTTCTCCAGGGACTGGTCCCTCCGTAACATGTCCAAAGTAAGTGAGATGAAGTCTCTCCATGCCTGCTTCCAAGAAGCACTCTGGCTGTAATTCTTCCAAGACAGACTTCTTCATTCTTCTGGCAGTCCATAGTATATTCAATATTCTTCACCAACATCATAATTCAAAGGCATCAATTCTTCTTCAGTCTTCCTTATTCCTTGTCCAGCTTTTGCACGCATATGAGGCAATTGAAAATACCATGGCTTGGTTCAAGTGCACCTTAGTCCTCAAAGTGACATCTTTTCAACACTTGAAAGAGGTCTTTTTTCAGCAGATTTGCCCAGTGCAATACATCATTTGATTTCTTGACTGCTGCTTCCATGTGCATTGATTGTGGATCCAAGCAAAATGAAATCCTTGGCAACGTCAATATTTTCTTCATTTATTATGATGTTGCCTATTGGTCCATTTGTGAGGATTTTTGTTTTCTTTATGTTGAGGTGTAATCCATACAGAAGGCTATAGTCTTTGACTTCATCAGTAAGTGCTTCAAGTCCTCTTCACTTTCAGCAAGCAAGGTTGGGTCATCTGCGTATCTCAGGTTGTTAATGAGTTTTTCTCCAATCCTAATGCTGCGTTGTTCTTCATATAGTCCGGCTTCTTGAATTATTTGCTCACCATACACATTGAATAAGTATGGTGAAAGGATACAACCTTGATGCACACCTTTTCAGATTTTAAACCGCACAGTATCCGCTTATTCTGTTTGAACAACTGCCTCTTGGTCTATGTACAAGTTCTCAGTGAGCACAATCAATGTTCTGGAACTCCCATTCTTCGTAATGGTATCCGTAATTTGTTATGATCAACACAATCAAATGCCTTTGCAAAGTCAATAAAACACAGGTAAACATCTTTCTGGTATTCCTTGCTTATAGCTAAGATCCATGTGACATCAGCAATGATACCCCTCATTCCACGTCTTCTTCTGAATCCAGCTTGAATTTCTGGCAGTTCCCTGTCAATGTACTGCTGCAGCCCTTTTTGAGTTATCTACAGCATAATTTTACTTGAGGGTGATATTAATGATACTGTTTGATAATTTCTGAATTTTACCAGATGACCTTTCTTTTTAATGGGCACAAATATGGATCTCTTCCAGTCAGTTGGCCAGGTAGCTGTCTTCCAAATTTCTTGGCATAGATGAGTGAACATCTCTAGTGCTGCATCCATTTGTTGAAACATTTCGATTGGCATTCTGTCAATTCCTGGTGCCTTGTTTTTCCCAATGCCTCCAGTGCAGCTTGGACTTCTTCCTTCAATACCATCAGTTCTTAATCATATGCTACCTCCTGAAATGGTTGAACATCAACCAATTATTTTTGTACAGTGACTCTGTGTATTCCTTCCATCTTCTTTTGATGCTTCCTGCATCATTCAATATTTTGCCCACAGAATTCTCCGAAATTGCAACTAGAGTCTTGAATGTTTTCTTCAGTTCTTTCAACTTGAGAAATGCGGAGCGTGTTCTTCCCTTTTGGTTTTCTAACTCCAGGTCTTTGCACATTTCATTATAATACTTTACTTTGTCTTCTTGAGCTGCCCTTTGAAATCTTCTGTTAAGCTCTTTTACATGATCATTTCTTCCATTCATTTTAGCTACTCTGCATTCAAGGGCAAGTTTCAGAGTCTCCTCTGACATCCATTTTGGTCTTTTCTTTCTTTCCTGTCTTTTTATGACCTTTTTCTTTCTTCATGTATGATGTCCTGGATGTCATCCCACAATTCGTCTGGTCGTTGGTCATTAGTGTTCAAATTTACTCTTGAGATGGTCTCTAAATTCAGGTGGGATATACTCAAGGCTATATTTTAGCTCTCACAGACTTGTTTTAACATTTTTCAGCTTTAACTTGAACTTGAATATGAGCAAGTGATGGTCTTGTTCTGACTGATGATGTTGAGCTTTTCCACCGTCTTTCCACAGATGTACTCGGTTTGATTCATGTGTTTTCCATCCTCCAGTGAGGACCACGTGTATAGTTGGTAAATAGGCCTAAAATATTTAAATCATTCAAAATCTTATCACTTAGAAATCTATCAAAGTGAAAACCAATACTTGCTTCAGAGCAAACAATGGCTTCCCCCATCATATGTCCTGGCAGTCTCTTCAAATTCTGACTAATTTTGTTAGAGGTGAAGAGAACCATGGCCAAATTTACCCTGTGAGTATATGAGGGTAGTAGCATTTACCTTTTGATTACAAGGATATGAATTCTGCAGAATGTGTGCCCAATTCCTCTTAAATCTCTTATATTGCTTTAACTGGTTTCTATGAATGTGTTAGGAAAATAATCTTTATTTTCCTGATTTAAGTTTTCATATAAAAGTATTTCTTAAAAACAAAGAGCCTTTTGGCTGCAGTGGACATAACAATTAGCTTAGCTTCTAAACTGTCTAATCAAGTTCTTAGGAAATTACCAAGTTTCTCAGTAAATTTTACTCCTCTCTTTATCAGTCCTGATTAAATTAACTCAGTTTCCTTAACATAGTTTTTAGCCTCAAATTGGACTAATCTTAAACCAAAGAGAAGTAGACACAGTGTCAGTAAAATATGAGGACGTGATCTCCTTTTAAGTAGTCATCTATGCCCTTAAGGCAACTTGGAAAATTTTGCAGTCGTTCTGTCTAAACTCCATCAGGAGACTAGTAACTTCTAGATTGTGAAATTCACTCTCCCATTTATCAGCAACAAATGACTAACTTGAAGTTTGAATTTTTGGGTTAGCCACATGACTTCCAAGGAAATATGGCTTGGAAGCCCTTTGTGTAAATGCGAAAGGCAACCATGTGTCTTTTCTATGTAATATTGAACTTCATTCCTTAGGGAATGAAAAATCATGACAATAGTCATGATTCACAGCTTCCACTCACCTACCCACATCTGGCTGTTATTTTTTTCAGGGCTTTGGCATTCTCAGATTGACATTCTTCCACCCACAAAGACACTATCTTAGTTTCTCTTTCAGCCGTAAAAAAGCTATTTAGTCACATATTTGATATGATTTTATTTTCACATTGAGACCATTGACATCCTATACAACTTCTGTAAATATGACTAATTGTACCCCAGAGTGCTATGACTTTATTCTGGGAATGACTAAACAAAAGGAACAAAGGACTGAAAAGCTTGTTTTGTATGCTATCATCTCAACTAGGTATATAAATGCGTACATAATTTAGAACAAATTTTTTGTTGATGGAGGGGCTTTAAAAAATCAGACATTCTGTTAGTTAACTATTGCTGTATAACAAACCACTTCAAAACTCAGTGGCTTAAAACAACAAGGATTTGCTATTTTTCATATGTCTGAGTTTGCATTGGTGGTTCTTCCAGTGTTTTTGCCTATGGCTGGATTCAGCTAGAGGACTGGCTGGGATCATCTGAAGGAGAGCATGAATCCTCATAACATGGTGATTTCAGGGTTTCAAGAGGACCAGCCCCAATGCACAAGCATGTATAAAGCCTCTGCTTATGTCACATTTGCTGATGTCCCATTGGACAAAGTAAGTCGTGTAGCTAAGCCCAGAATGAATGTTGGAAGGAATTATATAAGGGCACGGATATGAGAGAGATCATTCATCAGAGATATTATTATAACAATTTACTACAAATGGTGATAACATGAGAGTATGTTTTATTCTCAGATTGAGAGAGATCCCTAAGGAATAATGAACTGTGTTCTAAATTTATCATAGTTACATGCTTGGAAAAAACATTAATCAATGGATTGTGGATATGAGACCTAAGATTACTGATTTCTGGTCCTTGTAGAAAACATGAACGAATCAATGAGTTGTTGATACGAGAACTGAGATTACCGACTAAAGGGTTATTGATGGAGAATTTTTCCAGAACTAAAGAAAGACATGAGTTCTGAGATTGAAAGTGTATAACAAGTAAAATGTAGGAAGAAAAGAGATAAATTGACATCTAGATACACTGCAAGGAAACTACATACAGTGCATCAAGGATAAAGATCAAAATCTTAAAAAAGGCAGAGAGAAAATACAGATTAACCATAAATGAACAACACACAGAATGACAGAACAAATCTTAGCAACAATAGATTATAGAACTCAGTGAGTAATATCTTCCAGGTGCTGAGGTTAAGTAACTTTTTATTAGAACTCTATACTTAATTAAACTATCATTCAAGAATAAGAGCAAATTAGAAAATATATTGGATCATAAAAGCTGGAGGGTATTTACTACTTTCAAACTGATAGATGAAAGTCTATACAATAGTTAATAACGATGATATGAGAGTGTGTGTTCTGCAAATAGTTAAAGCATATTGAAAACCATATTATGTGTGGGAGAAGTATAGAGATGTTTAATAAGTTTGAATTTTGCTAGAAAAATGTATACTTAAATAAGTAGCATACCATTTTAATGACAAGAAATAATCTATAGCCTCTGAATCAGCAAAGAAAATAAAGGAAATTAAAAAAGTTTTCAATCAAACAAAATGCAAAAAAAGAGGAAAAAATAAAGAAAAATTTATGGAACTAAAATCAAAATAAGATGTTGTAAATCAGTAAGCACAATAAATGCAAACAGGTTTAACTAATAAATCATAAAAAAATAAAAGAAATGAAATGTTCAGAAATAAAAATGCTCAATATTGCAAAAATGGAAATATCTCCAAATCAGTCTATAAATAAAGCAATTCCAATCAAAATCCCAAGGGACTTTTTCTTGATCTTGGCAATCTACTCTTAAAAGTAGTATAAAAGAGCAGCTAACAAGCCTGGGTGGAGCTACTCACCATTTATATCACAAATATAAGGTAATTAAAACATTCTAGGAAAAAAATTGTGATAGTGGCACAGGCAAAGATAATTAGAATAATGAAATAATAAACAATGCAGAAGCAGAGGTACACAAATATGGAAATATCACATATGACAATGATGGCCTTGAAAATGGTGAGAAGATAATGAGACAATTGATAATCCACCTGGAATGAAATGAAGGTATATCCCTCTATCATAGGAAGTATAAACTAAATCCCAAATAGATTAAATTCTTATGGGGTAAAATCTAAAATAAAAAAGCTTGAGAAATGTTGGAAGAAAATATAAACTAATATCTTTATTATGTCAGGGTAAGGAATAATTTCTTAAATAAGACTTAAAAAAATAAAAACCATAAAGAAAGGGATTGATAAATATGTCAAAATTAAAATTTAAGAAAATATTCTATACTACAAAGAGAACAAGAAAAATAATGAAAGAAAGCTAGAGATTGGTACAAAAAAAGAAAAGCTAGAGATAGTATGTAGTGGTATGCAATATATACAACTGTCAAAGATTAGTATTCAGAATACATGAAGAATTCTTATAAGAAAAAGAAAAAGATAAGAAAGATAAGAAAAAGAAAATAAGAAAAAGATAATCCACAACACACACAAAAGACAAGTCTTGCCATCCTTGCTTCTAACAAGCATTCTGGCTGTACTTCTTCAAAGCCAGATTTGTTCTTTCTTTTGGCAGTCTATGGTATATTCAATATTCTTCTCCAGCACCATAATTCAAAGGCATCAATTCTCCTTCTATCCTCCTTATTCATTGCCCAGCTTTTGCATGCATTTGAAGCGACTGAAAACACCATGGCTTGGGTCATGCACCTTAGTCCTTACTGTGAATTCTTTGCTTTTTAACACTTTAAAGAAGTCTTTTGTGGCAGATTTGCCCAATGCAATAAGTCATTTGATTTCTTGACTGCTGCTTTCATCGATGTTGATTGTGGATCCAAGTAAAATGAAATCCTTGACAACTTCAATCTTTTGTCCGTTTATCATGATATTGCTTATTGGTTCAGTTGTGAGAATTTTTGTTTTCTTTATGTTGAGGTGTAGTCTGTAGGCTGTAGTCTTTGATCTCCATCAGTAAGTGCTTCAAATCCTCTTCACTTTCAGCAAGAAAGGTTGTGTCATCTGCATAATACAGGTTGTTAATGAGTCTTCCGCCAATCCCGATGCCCGTTCTTCATATAGTCCAGCTTCTTGGATTATTTGCTCAGCATACAGATTGAATAAGTATGGTGAAAGGATATAACCCTGATACACACCTTTCCTGACTTATAGATAGATATAAATAGTAATTGGTGGTAAAACACTGATGGAAATACATTTATACACACCAACTTTAGGGCAGTGGTTTCCTGTGGGTGAGAGGATATTTTAGTCAGGATAGGCTAGTTATGCTGCTGAAAAAACAACCTCACCCCCTGGAGCAACTTTTCTCCATGTGATGGAGAACATTTCACCTCCACATCAGTATGTCATTCTGATACCACAGCAGCAGAGCAAGAAAACTTTGGAGAGTCTTACATTGGCAATTCAATTTTTCTACACGAAAGTGACACATGCCAACTCTACTCACATTTTATTGACTAAAACCATTTATCAGGCCATGCCTAAACCTAAGAGGGCAGTGAAGTGCAATCCTACATGTACTGGAAAGAAAACGATCAGAAATACTGGTGAGCAGCACAAATGTGTACCAAAGAGTGTAACGCATACACAAGGAGCCAGTTTTTTTTTTTCTTTGTCTTAAAAAAAGTTGAAGTAAATAAGGCAAAATGTTAGCGTTGGCCTGAATAAATTTCCCTCTTTTCTCTTTGAGGCCTAATTTTTCTCTTTGGAACACAGTCACTTCCTTTTCCATGGATTTGCTGCAAAATCCACTCAGTCTTCCCAAAATTAGGTACCCTAGACTTTTTCATGTAAGATTTACTTACCTGTGGTTTTTTTTTAGCAGTTTGATTATAATGTGGCTAGATTCTATATTTCTCTTGTTTGTGTTTGACTCCTTGGATATATAAGTTTTTACCAAATCTGGGATATATAGATTTTACCAAATTTAGGAACTTCTCAGCCATTATTTCTTCAAATAATTTTTTCTCCCCATTGACTTTCCTTTATAGATGCTTAATATAGTTCCACAGGTCATGAAGTCTGTGTTTAATTTATTTTTCCCCCCTCTCTTCAGATTGTGTCGCAGCAGCGACGGTAATCGGGACGGCGAAGACAGTAACCAACTGCACAACTCTTACAGAGAAGCGGGGCCAGGAGGGTCACTCTGAGGAGTCGACCCCCACTTCAGTCCCAGGAGTTTATTTTATAGTCAATACAGCAAGCGATAAAGCAATTAACACAACAAATGGGCTTTGGGAGTGGGCAAGGGAGAAGGAATTCAGGTAAACAAGTTAATCAGTAAAGGGACAATAGGTTTGGGAAAACACATCCGGATAAGTCTCGACATGTTGGAGCCAGGTCTCAACATGCTGTGCAGCATAGAGGCCTGTGGGGGCTGCAGTTGTCAATAGTGCAGCCATGTTTAAATGGCATATATCCCCACAAGATTGGATATTTTTTCTTGATCTGTCTTCAAATTTATTATTTTTCTTTCAACTTTGATCTATTGTTAATATTTCATTTCAAATATTGTGCTTTTTAATTCTAGAATTTCCATTTGGTTCTTTTTCATTGATTCTTTTTTTTTTCCTGAGATTTCCCATGTGCTCACTCATTATGGTCATCTTTTCATTCAAGGCCTCAAACATGTCTATAATAGTTGCTTTAATGTTCTGTTTAAAGATATGTGAACAATCTCAGTGTCTTTTTTGATTGTATGCATCTTTTCTTGTTTATGGGTCACATTTTCTTGTTTCTTTGCATATCAAGTAAATTTTTGTATTCTGGATATGTGAATTTTACATTGTAGGGAGGCTGGACTATGTTGTCCTCCTTTAAAGGCGATTACATTTTATTCCAGCAGGTAATTAAGTTACTGGAAGATTCTTTTGCTCCTCTCAGGCTTTGTTTTATTCTTTGTAGTCTATTTGGATTTGGTTCTTACTCTAAGAGGGAGTCCCTCCCCCTGGTGTGTGGTTCTGACTCATATGTGTGGCTTTTCTAGGATCTCAACTAAATGCTCAAGGTACTCAGCAAGGTCTTTCCACCCTGTCTGGGTTGAAACTCCAATGGTCCCCAGCACTGAATGATTTCTGGTATCTTCATTTTATTCTCAGCCCCTCAAGTCCACCTTCCACTAGGTCTTACATACAATGCTCAGCTCTTGGTCAAGGATCCAGAGTAAAGCTCCATGAAAATTTATCCACCCACTCCCCCAGCTCCACCTCACACACACACAGTTCACTTGTTTCTGATATTCTTTTCTGCAAATTTAGCCTCTTCAGCAATCCAGAACTTTGATCTCTGCCTCCTCAGCTGAGCAATACTGTCACTCTGTTTGGGCTCTACCTCCCTATTCCATGGTAGGAAAAGTGCCCCAGGCCACAAGGTAGGGTGTATTTAGGGGCTTGCCTCATACATTTCCCTTCTCTCAACTACCACAGTTCTATGCTGCCTGTTGTCCAATGTATGAAATCAGTTGCCTCATATCTATTGTCCGATTTTATAGTTGCTTAAAGAGTCCCTGGGTGGCACAAATGGGTAAGTGCTCGACTACTAACCAAAAGGTTGGTAGTTCGAACCCACCAGAGGTACCTCAGAAGAAAAGCCTGGCAATCTACTTCAAAAAGTTCACAGCCATTGAAAACCCTATGGAGCACAATTCTACTCTGACAGACATGGGGTTGCCACAAGTTGGAACAGACTCAACAGCAACTGGATTATAGTCAGAAAGCAAGTTTAGTAACAGATACTTCATTATGGTAAGAAGTGGAAGACTTTGAGTCTTTTTCCTACTATACCAGTAGCATGAGATAGAACAGGATGCCCTTCTTTCTTCAGGCTCATTTTTCCCCCTGGGCTCTATCCTAACCTTGCTTTGTTTTTGTGATTTCACCACTCTGTATAGGGGATAAAAGAAAGTAAAATATAACAAGTTCTCTGAATCTTGGTACTCAACAATGGACTCCTTGGAAAGGAGCTGCTTAGGTCTTCAGAGAAACCTGACAGTTTGGGGGCACAAATTACGGTAAATTCATGTATATATCTCCTATTGATAATGTTTGGTGCAGTTAACAGTAAGTGGATTTTTTTGAAGGCTGATTAAGTTTAGCTACTTTATAAATGAGTCAGCAGTGGTGGTTCAGTGGTAGAATTCTGGCCTTCCATACAGGAGACCCAGGTTTGATTCTTGACCAATACCCTCATTGTCAACACTCATCTGTCAGTGGATGCTTGCCTGTTGCTATGATGCAACATGACTGTGTGGATCATAACAAATTATGGATAACAGTGTGAAAAATGGGCATTCTAGAACACTTAATTTGCTCATAAGGAAGCTGTATGCAAATCAAGAACGGAACAAGGGGTACTGAGTTGTTTAGAGTCAGAAACGGTGTGTGTCAGGGTTGTGCTGTATTCAGTATACATGCTGAGTAATTAATCCAACAAACTTGACTATATGAAGAATGCAACATCAAGATTGGAGACTAATTAACAATCTGAAATATGCAGATGACACAACCTTACTTGCTGAAAGTGAAGACAACTTGAAGCGTTAACTGATGACGATCAAAGGTTACAGTCTTCAGTATGGATTACACCTCAACATTAAAAAAAAAAAGAAGTTTCAACCCACCTGGAGCAAAGGAGAATGAAGAACACCAAAGACACAAGGAAAGTATTAGCCCAAGAGACAGACAGGGCCACAAAAACCGGAGACTTCATCAGTCTGAGACCAGAAGAACTAGATGGTGCCCAGCTACCACAATGACTACCCTGACAGGGAACACAACAGAGAGTCCCTGATGGAGCAGGAGAAAAGTGAGGTGCAGAACTCAAATTCTAGTAAAAAGACTAGACTTAATGGTTTGACTGAGACTGGAGGGACCTTGGAAGACATGGGCCCCGACTCTCTGTTAGCCCAAAACTAAAATCATTCCCAAGGCCAACTCTTCAGACAAAGATTAGACTGGACTATGGGACATAAAATGATACTCATGAAGAGTGTGCTTCTTAGCTCAAGTAGATACATGAGACTAAATGGGCAGCTCCTGTCCGGAGGTGAGATGAGACGGCAGAGAGGGTCAGGAGCTGTTGAATGGACACAGGAAATCCGGAGTGAAAAGGAGGAGTATGCTGTCACAGTATAGGGAGAGCAACTAGGGTCATGTAACAATGTATGCATAAATTTTTGTGAGACACTAACTTGAATTGTAAACTTTCACTTAAAGCACAATAAAAAACAAACTAATATTCAGACAAAAAAAAAAAAGAGAGAGAAAAACCTTACAACTGGACCAATAAGCAACATCATGATAAATGAAGAAAATATTAAAGTTGTCAAGGATTTCATTTTACTTGAATTAAAATCAATCCCCATGGTAGTAGTAGTCAAGAAATCAAATGACTTATTGCACTGGGAAAATCTGCTGCAAAAGATCTCTTTGAAATGTTAAAAAGCAAAGATGTCATCTTGAGAACTAAAGTACACCTGACCCCAGCCATTTTATTTTCATTTGCCTCATATGCTTGCAAAAGCTGGACAATAAAAAAGGAAGACCGAAGAAGAATTGACGCATTTGAATTATGGTGTTGGCAAAGAATATTGAATATACCAGGGACTGCCGGAAGAATGAACAAATCTGTCATGGAGGAAGTACAGCCAGGATGCGCCTTAGAATCGAGGATAGCAGACTTTGTCTCACTTACTTTGGACTTGTTATCAGGAGGGACTATCCCTGGAGAAGGACGTCATGCTTGGCAAAGTAGAAAGTCAGCAAAAAACAGGAAGACCCTCAATGAGATGGATTGTCACAGTGGCTGCAACAATGAAATCAGACATACCTACTGTTGTGATGATGACCCGGGACTGGGTAACGTTTCATTCTGTTATACATTGGATCACTATGAGTCAGAGTTGACTCAATGGCCCCTAACAACAACAATGATGCTGAACATTGTTCAGCAGTGCTGCCAGGCTAAGACAAACTAGGAAGAAAGGCCTAGTAATCTATATCTGAACATCAGCTAACAAAATCCCTATGGATCACAACAGTCTGAGTTGGGCCGGGCAGCATTTCATTCCATCGTGCATGAAGTCAACATGAGTCAGGGGCTGTCTCAATGGTAGCTAACAACTTTATAAATTGAACTAACCAAATCCTATTTACAGTATTATCTGCTACATGACAAGTCTTCACACTTGCATATGAAGGATTTCTTATGGGATATAGGTAATAAGAGAGAAAAAGGCTTATACGAAGATCTCTCCTATGATACATTTATTCTTGTGCTTTTCCCAATTTCACTATTTATAGGCCAAAATAATTCTTCTTTGAGTAATATTAATCTAAAATGGGCAGAATTAGTGTCAGATGTGAAGAGAAATTCATATTTATTAAAATGCTTCAGGGTAACATGGCAGGGATCCCCTATGGGGGAAAATATTTTACAGGGATGTCTACAAAGGCACATGGATATGGTTTTGAGGTCTTGTACCTTGTGAATATTTGCAGAAGAAGAAAGTTACTCTGACCTCCTTGGCCAGGCATTTATGTAGCATTTCAATCCCTGCATCATGTGGATGCTGATGGGGCCCACCTGCCAGCAGCAAGAGCCTAAACAGGATGGCTAGACACCTCAAGAAAATAATCAAGATAGAAAAAATATGCCATCATCAGCTACTGAATAAGAAACTGGCTCACAGTCACACATAAAGCCATAGACTAAATAGAAATTTCCCGTCCTAAAAATGAAATGTGTGCAGAATTCCTGGTGAGTGACATCCAGTACAATATCCACACAATATTATCGTTATTTGCAAACCAACTCCGAGTTTTCTTTGTAGGAAAGACTCAGCAGTGCAGAACAAGTTTCCTTAATTAAGAGATTGCTGCTGGCTGAAAGGGAGGGATCTCCTGAGGTGTAATGTGACACCTGATAGCAAAATTGCACATGGCATTAATACTAGAAAAACTGTCTTCTAAGCACAGTCACAAGATTTTCACTTTGCAAAAAGAATCAGGAATTTCCCAACTCAGTTGGTTTCTACTTTAGCAGGAGATATCCTAAAACACTTTTATCAGATTGAGGTCTGGCTTAGTTATCTGGTGCTGCTATAACAGAAATACCACAAGTGGGTGGCTGTAACAAACAGAAATTTATTTTCTCATAGTTTGGGAGGCTAGAAGTCCAAATTCAGGGTGCCGCCTCTAGAGGAAGGCTTTCTCTTTCTGTTGGCTCTGGAGAAAAGTCCTTGTCTCTTCAGCTTCTGCTTCTTGGTTTCTTGGATATCTCCTTGTGTCTTGGCATCTATCTTACCCCATCTCTATTCTGCTGGTTTGCTTAATCTCTTTCATAGCTCAGAAGAGATTTACTCAATAGACACCCTACACTAATCCTGCCTCATTAATATACCAAAGATAACCTATGGCCAAATGGGATTATAACCACAGATATAGGGGTTAGGATTTAAAACATATATTTTGGGGTGATGCAATTCAATCCACAACATTCCACCCTTTGCCCCTCCCCCCCCAAATTCACGTCCTTGCCTTATGAAAAACATATTAACCCGCTCACATCATTCCAAAAGTCTTAAATCAACTTCAAGTCTAAAAGCTCATCTTCCGAATTATCTAAATCAAATATGGGTGAGACTTTAGGCATATTCCATCCTGAGGCAAAATTCCTCTTCATCTGTGAACCTGTGAAATCTAGATTACAAGTTATCTGTTTCCAAAGTACAATGGTAGAACAGGCACAAGGTAGACATTTCCATTATAAATGGGAGAAATTGGGTGGAAAGAAGGGATAACGGGCATCAAGCACCAAAACCCAGCAGAACAATTTACATTAGCTCTCATGTCTTGAAAACAATCCTCTGTTCTCTGAGACCATCTGGGCAATGGCCCTGCCCTCCATACTCTGGGTGTGGCCCACACCCTCTGGATTGTGAGGTAGAGGCCCTTCAGCCCCAGGATTCAGCTCTACCTTCCAAGCCCATTGGGATGGCAAATCTGCTCCCTCTGCTTTGGGTGGCCCCATTCTCCTAGTCCATCTGAGTGGTGGCCCCACACCCTCAGCCCCAGAAGGACCCATTCTTCTGCCCCTTGGGCATAGCAGCCCCACCCCCTCTGCTTTGGGTGGCAACCCCATCTCCCTGGCACACCTTAATGGTAGCCCCACATTCCAAACTGAGTTGGGAAAGATCCAACTCTTTGAAACCTAGGAGGCTGTGGCCCCACCCTTTGAGATCCAGGAGACTATGGCCTCACCCTTTGAAACTGAGAAGGCCCTGTATCCCGTGTTCCTTTTAACAGTTCTGCTGATTTCTGTGCTGCTCCAGGGATGGTCCTCTTCTTTTCTTGGAGGACAAGAGATGTAGCTCCTTTGGCCTGTTTCCTGCGTATAGAATTCCAAGAGACAGGCAGCATTCTTTCCTTTTGTTCTTACTCTGTCCCCTTCAGTCTAAGCTAATGGGTTTTTTTTTCCTGTGGTAGTTGGTTAGATCCATCAGTCACAGGCTTAATCTCTTTAACAGAATATCGTATAGCCACATCTTTGGTGAACAGTATAGGACACATGTCCTTAGTTTGTACAACAGAATTTTCCAAATCTTTAAGTTCTGTTTCCATTTTTTGTGGTTCATTTTTTAGTCCATCTCTTTTCTTTCATATTTTACTGTAAGCAGCAAGGGGAAACCATGAGATCTCTTAAGATCTTGCTTAGAAATTTCATCAGCTAGATATCCGAGTTCATCACTTACAAGTTCTACCTTCCTCCAAATATTTAAACATAATTCAGACAAGTTTTTTGCTACTGCATAAAAAGCATTACCCTTCCTCCATTGTCCAATCACATGTTCATCATTTTCTTTTAAAGCCTAGCCAGAAACACATTTAACATTGACATTTCTAGCAACATTCTTTTGCTGGTGCCGTATGTATTCTCTAAGATGATAGAAATTTTCTCTATAGCTCTCCTCACTTCCTCCTGAGCCCTTGCCAGAATTGCCTTTGATGTCCGTAATTCTACCAACAGTCTCTTCGAGGCAATCTAGGCTTTAACTATTGGGCAATTTAAAACTCTTCTAGCCTCTACCCATTACCCAATTCCAAAACTGCTTTCACATTTTAGGTATCTGTTAGAACAGCACCCTACTTTCGCTACCAAATGTCCTAGGCTGGATTCTCTAGAGAAGCAAAACCAGTGAGGTAGATATATATATATATTAGAGAGAGAGAGAAGGAATTATGTCAAGCAAATGGCTCACACAGTTGTGGAGGCTAGGTCAGGCATTAGTCTGGAGGCTTCTCCTGACTTGAATGTTTGCAGGGGCTGACGAGCCCCAAATTGGCTGGTCAGATGGAAGGCTGCTGGCTCACAGGGTTGCAGGAGCTGGTGAATCCCAAGATCTGCAGGTCAGGTGGCAGGCTGCTGGTTCACATCTCAAGCACTGGAGGTCAGAGGATGACAAGCCAGATGCTGGATCCACCGAGAGCTTTGCCAGAACATTCATATACATTGGATGCAGGCCACACCCACAAGGAAGCTGATTGGGTTTCATCTGATTGGCTTTCAGCTGATTGGCCTTTTAACTGATTGGCTGCTCACATCAGATCACAAAATGGAGGATGGTTACATAACATCTGCCAAACCACTGAGAATCGTGGCCTAGCCAAGATGACACATAACCTTAACCATCACAAGGTCTAAAGATGTAGGAAAGACCTAGATGTTTTGAGAAAATTTACTTTTTATGTGTGTATGTTTGTGTGTTCTGTGTGGATATGGTATTCTTCATTTATAAATTAATGTTACTGACCCTTATATTTTTCAGCAGTGATGATATTTTGGAGGGGCCCTGGTGGCACAGTGCTTAAGCCTCAGCTGCTAACCAAAAGGTTGGCAGTTCAAACCTACCAGCTACTTTGCAGGAGAAAGATGTGGCAATCTACTTTCATAAACATTACCCACTGCTATCAAGTCAATTCTGACTCATAGTGACCCTATATGACAGAGTAGAACTGCCCTATAGGGTTTCCAAGGCTGTAATCTTTACAGAAGCAGATTGCCACATCTTTCTCCTACAGAGAGGCCAGTGGGTTCAAACCACCGACCTTCTGGTTAGCAGCTGAGCACTTTAACCACTGCGCTGCCAGGGCTCCTTTCCATAAACATTACAGCCTTGGAAACCTTATGGGGAAGTTCTAGTCTGTCATATAGGAATTGACTAGACAGCAATGAGTTTGGTTAGGGCTTTTTGGTTTTGTTTTTTTTTTAATATTTTGTAACCTCAAGTTGTCTTATGAATAAGAAGAAGAGGGATGCTTGGCAAACCCCTTGTCCACAAACAAAAATACTTGCAATTGGCCCATGCAGGAACTGAACCAGTAAATGGTAAGTTTCAAGTATCATGTCTACACAACTCATTCTCATTGTGTTAAATTATTTCAATGAAAAGGGTGTCTTGTTATCTTTGTGTTCTTTAGTAGCAATGTGCATATTGAGATTCTTGTTTCAGTTCTGCCACTTACTGAGTGACCATGGATAAATAACTCATCCCTTTGTGCTCAATTTCTATAACTATAAATGAGGATAAAAATGATAGAAAAATAAAAAGAAGTTGTGGAATGTGAAGTCAGAAAAATTGAGTGGAAGTTCAAAACAACTTAACTTTCGAGAGAAGAACACTTTCAGCATAAAGTACAATTGAACCTACTGAACAATTTCCACAGCTTCAGCACCTGTTAAAGCTGTCATTACCAGTTATCACTGAGTCAATTTTGACTCATGGCAACACCATGTGTGTCAGAGTAGAACTGTTCTCCACATACTTTTCAACGGTGATTTCTTGGAAGTAGATCACCAGGCCTTTCTTCCGAGGTGCCTCTGGGTGGACTCAAATCTCCAACCTCTTAGTTGGCAGATGAGTGTGCTAATCATTTGCACCACCCAGGGACTTCCAAAGCTGTCATTAGGAAACAACTATGGAAGAGAGAGGAGCACTGGTGGTGCGATCATTAAGCATTCAGCTGCTAACCCAAAGGTTGGAGGTTCAAACCCACCAGCTTCTCCACAGGATAAAAGACCTGGCAACCTTCTCCTGTAAAAATTTCAGCCTAGGAAACCCTATCAGGCAGTTCTACTCTGTCATATAGGGTCGCTATAAGTTGAAATCGACTTGATGGAATATTACAACAGTGGAAGAGATATGCTCAAATCACCTATTTTGACTCTATTCCAAAAAGCATACCATGTATGCTTTCTCCATTTAGTAAGCCTCTTCCTTACATCAAGCTGACAATAATCAGAGCACCTCATATTACCCATTACTGTATTTTTCTTTAACATTTAACTTCAGTAATTTTAATATTAATGCGCTGTTACTGCTTTTCTGATATTTAAATGGAGCATGGTACTCTTAAGTGTGATTATAAGTATATATTGATACTATTATTTTCTTCTGTGATTTGAGCCATATATGTCTTTTTATTTAAAAGACCAGGTCTTTAAATGGAAGGCTTTGTAAGAGAATCAAATAATTTCAGAGCTAGAAAGGAATTGTCAACTATGTATTCCAATAATATTGTTTACATACGTCTCACAGCCAGGACACAGCAGATTCCTGTCTCTGGGCTCCAAGCCTAGCACTCTTTCTGTCATCAAAGATAATAGACTTCCACATGAATGACTGATGCTTGTAAGTTACTGACAGCCGACTTTGTTCTGAGCTGTCTTCATAAAGAACAAAGGATAGTTTAAGTCTTCCAAGATTTTTCATTCCCTCTCACAAAAATAAAATAAAATCTGATAAGCTTAGCACACAACCAGTAGAGTTATAAAGATATCTACTGTTTTTATGGTACAATAAAAAGTATCAGTTTTATTTCAGGCAATAGACCCTAATGGTCAAAAGCATGCATATGGGGTCATAAAGACCTGTGGCTCTGCCAGTTACTAGTTGTCTGACCTTTTCAAGCCTTAATTTTCACTTTCAGAAATAGGGATAATAATAATAATAGTAACTCCTCTTATAAAGTTGAGAAGATCATGTGAGATTATCAGTGCGTATACTGAGGTCGGTGCCTGGCTAAAGTAATACAAGTAACATTATTATAATTTTCTGATGTATATTTATCCATTTGTATATCTTAACACTATCAATTAAAACCAACTCCCTTGAATTGATGTTTAAAGTAAAACCATTTTTAAAATATCTTTAATATTATAGTATTGTAAAGTTTACCAAAGCACTTTTATGTATATTATTTCATTAGATTCACACAAAAATCTGCCAAGATAAAAACCCAGAAAATTGCAAGGTTGATCTAGATTTTCCTTTCTCCTTCATTCTGAAGCTGTTTACTAATATTAAGGTATTGAAAAGGTGAGCTTAGGAAAGATTCTCCAATGTATTAATTAAAAAATATCAAACAGAGGCGGAGCCAATATGGCGCTATAGAAAGAAGCACCATGCTGTCCCTCCACAGCAAAGACTCAAAAAACTAAATAAAACAGAGACAAATGTCTATCCTGAACTCTAAGCATCAAATGAAGAGATAGAGAACCCAACCAAGCACCAAATGGAATAAGAAACTGACAGAGAACAAAGAGCAAGGAGAGTTATGAGCAGAGGTCCCCTATCAGCTATCACAGCACAGATCCACCATCTTAGACTCCTGTTGGAGATCGGTAGACAGGCAGTACGGGAAAGCAGATTCACGGAGCTCCCAGCAGGAGACAGAGCAGGTAACCAGCGAGACATGCTTTCTCATCGCACACCCTCCCCCTGCTCGACCTTCACTGCTTCCCTGCTGGCCAATCCTTGGCTTCCCGGCGGGATGATTCCCAGCTTCCCAGAGGGCCAATTCACTTCTTCCCAGCAGGCCAGTCTGCCACTTCTCAGCAAGTCGTGACCGTGGCACAGGAGGCACCAGTTCTATGCCTCGTGGATTTGCCCCACCCACACTGGCCAGCTTCTTCACTGTATGTCTTTGTTGCTAGTGTTGCTTTTTTCAGCCTCTTTTGGTTTCTTCCCTGCCTCTCACCTCCACCCCCTCCTTTCTCTCAAACACCTGACACTGTGTGCCATCTTTGCTTCTTCTTCACAGGCTGTGAAGCACCATTCAGCTGGGGAACTGCTTCCCCAGTCTGCACGGCCACGCTAGTGGGATCCCTGGGGGCTTTTGGCTTGTTTGTTTTCTCTTTCTTTTTTCCTTTTTATCTTTCTTCATTTCTCAGTTTCTCATCTCTTTCTATTTAACTTCATTTCCTGTCTCCTGAATACCTGGCACTGTGTATCACCTTCATCACTTCTAGCAGCTGTACTGTGGGGCTTGGGAACAATTTCCCCGGTCTGTACACCTGATCCCTAGGGGCATTTATTTTTACTTTTTATATTTTTTATTTTTCTTTTCTTTTTATTTTTGTTTTTCTTCATTTCTTGGTTTCTTGTTTCTCCACTCCAATGGCAAGCTCCCTCAGTACTTTTTTTGCTCCTATTTCCTTCTCCTCTCTCTCTCTTCTTTTCCATACCCAACCTAGCTCCACATATCTTAACCTCACCCTCCACCTCCCTCCTGCCTATCTGCACAGTGTGCTGAAGACTGCACTCCCAAGCAGCACAGGCACGACCTACTAGAATCTTCCCTGCAGTGACAACTGGATCACCCTCTTGGCCCCAGTACGTGCCACAAACAACACATTCCAGCCCCTCCTCCTTCAGCTGGACCTGCTGCACCATAGCTGAACAACTAGCCCTGCCCATTGGACAAGGAGGTGAAAAACATCATGCCCACAGATGAGCAAACAATGAACAATGCACAGCCTGTCTGCTCAGACATAATCAAATAAGACAAAAGAGCAGGATGAAATAAACAATTATATGATCAATAACCAAAGAAAATAACCACTGAATGTCCTGAAGACAGCAGAAAATATCAAAACATATAAAAAAACAGGACAGGATGGTTCCAGTAGGCAGCCAAAATAAAATACCAGATGACTTTCCAGTAGAAGAAAAGGCACTACAACTATCTGATAGGGAATTCAAATCTCTAATGTTCAGAACTATCCAAGAATTGAAGCAAAAACCACACAAAAATAAGGAAAAAATAGACAAATTCATGGAGAAGGCAGACAAATTCATGGAAAATACAGACAAAAAATGGAAGAAATCAGGAAAATAAAATGGGAACAAAATGCCACTCATAATTAGAAATCATACAAAAACAATTAGAAATCCAAAGGAAAAAAACAAGATTTCAGAAATGGACAGTGTAGTAGAAGGGCTGAGGAATAGGTTTGAAACAGTGTAAGACAGGATCAGCAAAACTGAAGACAAACACTTGGATACAACTCTGTTTGAGCAAAAATCAGAAAAAAGAACAAATAAAAATGAAGAAACCCTAAGAATTATGTGGGATACAATCAAAAGCAAAATATGTGAGTGATTGGAGTTCCAGAAAAGGAGGAGAAAACAGAAAACACAGAGAGAATCACGGAAAAATTGCTGACAGAAAACTTCCTTAATATGAAAGATGAAAAGCTGATCATCCAAGAAGCTCAATGAACCCCACATAGGATAGTCCCCAAAAGAAAATTAACAAGACATGTCATAATCATACTCACTAAAACCAAAGGCAAAGAAAGAATCCAGAGAGCAGCTTGAGAAAAAGGAAAAGTCACATATAAAGGGGAAACAATAAGACTAACCTCTGATTACTTGGCAGAAACCATGCAGGCAAGAAGGCAATGGGATGACATATATAAAACTTCAAAGAAAAAAAACCGCCAACCAAGAATAATATATCCTGCAAAAATCTCGTTCAAATATGATGGTGAAATTACGACATTTTCAGATAAACAGAAATTAAGGGACTATGTAAAAACCAAACCAAAATTAGGAGAATTACTAAAGGGGGTCTTTTGTTTTGAGAACAAACAACATCAGACAACAACCTGAATCTAGGACACAAGATAGCAACAGCCAGATACCAATCTAGGAAATGAACTCTCAAAGACTATTCAAAACCAAAAGATTTACAACAGGGAACCAGAGAGGTTAATCTGTAAATGACAACAACATCAGAACAATAAAAGAGGGAATAAATGGTGTAGGTACAGAACTTTCTAATGGAGAGGAAGGCAAGATGATACCAAGTAATTAATAGACTCATTCAAACTTGGGAAGATAAAGGTAAATTTCAAGGTAATCATAAAGAAACTTAACAAACATACTCATCAAAATAAAAAAGAAAAACGTAAAGTCTCAGTAAAAACAAAACCTACAAAAACAAAAGAAATAAAGAAAAAATCCACAAACAAAAGAAATTCAGCACAGGATAGTAAGAGGAACAAAGAAATCATCAGCACCACAGAAAAAGCACTACAAAATGACAACAATAAACTCACACCTATCAATAATTACAATGAACATAAATGGCCTAAATGCACCCATAAGGAGACAGAGAGTGACAGAATGGGTAAGAAGACAGGATCCATCAATATGATGTCTACTAGAGACACACCTTAGAAACAAAGACATAAATTTATTAAAATCAAAGGATGGAAAAAATATACATCAATCAGTCACCAAAAAAGGGCAGGAGTGGCAATACCAATCTCAGATAAAATAGACTTTAAAACAAAATCCGCCATAAAAGACAAAGAAGGACACTATATCATGATTAAAGGGATGATCCAGCACAAAGACATAACCATAATAAATACCTACACAATCAAGGACAGGGCTCCAAAATTCATAAAACAAACTTCTTTAACAGCACTGAAAAGAGAAATTGACAGTTCCACTATAATAGTAGGAGACTTCAACATACAACTCTCGGTAAAGAATAGAGCATCTAGAAAGAAACTCAGCAAAGATATGGAAGATTTAAAGGCCACAGTCAGCCAACTTGAACTCATAGACATATGTAGAACACTTCAACCAACAGCTGCGGAGTACACATTCTTTTCCAACGCACATGCAACATTCACCAGAATAGACTGAATATTAGGCCACAAAGCAACCCTCAACAAAATCCAAAACATTGAGATAATACAAAATATCTTCTCTGATCACAACAACATCAAGGTAGAATTAACAACAGGAAGAGCAAGGGAAAAAAAAATCAATTACATGGAAACTAAATAACATCATGCTTAAAAACCACTGGGTAATAGAAGAAATCAAAGATGGAATACAAAAATTGCTGGAATCAAATGAGAATGAAAACACATCATACCAAAATCTTCAGGACACAGGAAAGGCAGTGATCAAAGGTCAATTTACAGCAATAGATGCACACATCAAAAAAGAAGAAAGGGACAAAATCAAAACATTAGCTACACAACTGCAACAAATAGAAAGAGAACAGCAAAAGAAGCCTAAAGCCACCAGAAGAAAAGAAATAATAAAGAACAGATCAGAAATAAATCAAATAGAGAATAGAAAAACAATAGAAAGAATCAACAGAACCAAAAGTTGGTTCTTTGAAAGGATCAACAAAATTGACAAACCACTGGCCAAACTGACAAAAGAAAGGAGAGGATGCAAATAACCCAAATAAGAAATGAAATGGGGGACATTACAACAGACCCAACTGAAATAAAAAGGATCATAACAAAATAGTATGAAAAACTATACTCCAACAAATTTGAAAACCTAGAGGAAATGGATAAATTTCTAGAAACACACTACCTACCCAGACTAACACAAAGTGATGTTGAAAATATGAACAGACCCATAACAAGAGAAAAGATTGAAAAGGTAATAAAAAAAAAACTCCCAACAAAAAAAAAGCCCTGGCCCAGATGGCTTCACTGGAGAATTTTACCACACATTCAGAGAAGAGCTTATACCAGCACTACTCAAATTATTTCAGAACATAGAAAAGGAAGGGATACTTCCGAATTCATTCTGTGAAGCCAGCATAACCCCGATACCAAAGCCAGGCAAAGACACCACAAAAAAAGAAAATTACAGACCAATATCTTTCATGAATATAGATGCAAAAATTCTAAACAAAATTCTAGCCAATAGAATTCAGCATCATATCAAAAAAATAATATACCATGACCAAGTAGGATTCATATCAGGTATGCAAGGATGGTTAAACATTAGAAAATCCACCACATAAATAAAAGGAACGAAAAGAATCACCTAATCATCTCAATTGATGCAGAAAAGGCATTTGACAAAGTCCAACATTGATTCCTGATAAAAACTCTCAATCAAATAGGTATAGAAGGGAGATTCCTCAACATAATAAAGGGCATCTATACAAAGCCAACAGCCAACATTATTCGTAATGGAGAGAGGCTGAAAACATTCCCCTTGAAAACAGGAACAAGACAAGGATGTCCGTTTTCATCACTCCTATTTAACATTATGCTGGAAGTCCTAGCTAGAGCAATAAGGCAAGAAAAAGAAATAAAGGGCATCCAAATTGGTAAGGAAGAAGTAAAAATGTCACTATTTGCAGATGATATGATACTGTACATAGAAAACCCAAAAGACTCTATGAGAAAACTACT
Source organism: Trichechus manatus latirostris (assembly GCF_000243295.1). NCBI lineage: Eukaryota > Metazoa > Chordata > Mammalia > Sirenia > Trichechidae > Trichechus > Trichechus manatus. The sequence continues at coordinate 41,959,991 of NW_004443938.1, forward strand.
GGAACTAATAGAAAGATTCAGCAGAGTAGCAGGATACAAGATAAACATACAAAAATCAGTTGAATTCCTATACACCAACAAAGACAGCGACGAAAATGAAATCAGGAAAACAATATCATTTATAATAGCCCTGAAAAAAAATAAAATATTTAGGAATAAATCTAACCAGGGATGTAAAAGACCTATACAAAGAAAACTACAAAACACTGCCGCAAGGAACCAGAAGAGATGTACATAAATGGAAAAACATACCATACTCATGGATAGGTAGACTCAACATTGTGAAAATGAAAATTCTACCCAAAGCAATCTACAAATACAATGCAATCCTGACCCACATACCAACAATAGTCTTTAAAGAGATGGAAAAAACAATCATTAACTTTATGTGGAAAGGGACGAGGACCCGGATAAGTAACGCATTATTGAAGAAGAAGAATAAAGTAGGAGGACTCACACTATCTGACCTCAGAACCTACTATACATCTGCGGTAGTCAAAACAGCCTGGTATTGGCACAATGACAGATAAACATTGACCAATGAACAGAATTGAGAACGCAGATGTAAATCCATCCACCGATGATCACCTGATCTTCAACAAGGGCCCAAAATCCATCAGATGGGGAAAGGACAGTCTTTTTAACAAATGGTCCTGGCAGAATTGGATGTCCAGATGCAAAAAAATGAAACAGGACCCATACCTCACACCATATACAAAAACTAATTCAAAATGGATCAAAGACTTAAATGTAAAACCAAAAACTGTCAAGATAATAGAAGAAAAAATAGGATCAATGCTAGAGACCCTAATACATGGCATTAACAGGATATAAACCACAACTAACAACATACAGACTCCAGAAGATAAGCTAGATAACCGGGATCTTCTAAAAGTTAAACACTTATGCTCATCAAATGACTTCACCAAAAGAGTAAAAAGAAAACCTACAGAGTGGGAAAAAAATTTTGGCTATTACAAATCCAACAAAAGTCTAATCTCTAAAATCTATAGGAAAATCCAGCATCTCTACAACAAAATGACAAATAATCCAACCTAAAAAATGGGCAAAGGAAATGAACAGACACTTCACCAAAGAAGGCAGTCAAACAGCTAACAGAAAGTTGAGGAAATGCTCTCATTCACTAGCCATTAGAGAAATGCAAACCAAAACCACAATTAGATACCATCTCACCCTGACATTACTGGCAGGAATCAAAAAAACAGAAAATAACAAATGTTGGAGAGGCTGTGGGGAGATTGGAACTCTTCTGCACTGCTGGTGGGAATGCAAAATGGTACAACCATTTTGGAAAACGATACGGTGCTTCCTTAGAAAGCTAGAAATAGAAATACTATATGATCCAGTAATCCCATTTCTAGGAATATATCCTTGAGAAATAAGAACTGTCACACAAATAGATATATGCAGACCCATGTTCATTGCAGCACTGTTCACAATAGCAAAAAGATGGAAACAACCTAGATGCCCATCAACAGATGAGTGGATAAACTATGGTACATACACACAATGGAGTATTATGCAATGATAAAGAACAATGATGAATCTGTGAAACATCTCACAACACAGATGAATCTAGAGGGCATTATGCTGAGTGAAATAAGTCAGTCACAAAAGGACAAATATTGTATGAGACCTCTACTGTAAAAACTCATGAGGTTTACACACGAAAAGAAACAATCTTTGATGGTTACAGGGAGTGGGGATGGGGGTGGAAAAACACTAAATAGACAATAGATAAGTATTAACTTTGGTGAAGAGTGAGACAGTACACAATACTGGGGAAGCCAGTACGACTTGTTCAGGGTAAGGTCATGGACGCTCCATGGACAGATCCAAACTCTCTTAGGGGCCGAATTACTGGGCTGAGGGATGTGGGGACCATGATCTCAGGAAACATCTAGCTCAACTGGCATGAGATAGTTTATAAAGAAAGTGTTCTACGTTCTACTTGTTGAATACCATCTGTGGTCTTAAAATCCTGTGAGCAGCCATCTAAGATACTCCACTGGTCTCACCCCTTCAGGAGCACGGGAAAATGAAGAAAACTAAAGACACAAGGGAAAGATTAGTCCAAAGGATTAACAGACCACAATTACCACAGCCTCCACCAGACTGAGTCCAGTACAACCAGGTGGTGCCCAGCTACCACCACTGACCGCTCTGACAGGGATCACAACAGAGGGTCCCGGACGGAGCTGGAGAAAAATATAGAACAAAATTCTAACTCCAAAAAAGACCAGACTTACTGGCCTGGCAGAGACTGGAGAAACCCTGAGAGTACGGCCCCTGGACACCCTTTTAACTCAGTAATGAAGTCACTTCAGAGGTTCACCTTTTAGCCAAAGATTTGACGAATCCATAGGACAAAATGAGACTAAAGGGGCACACGAGCCCAGAGGCAAGGATTAGAAGGCAGGAGGGGACAGGAAAGCTGGCAATAGGGAACCCAAGGTCAAGAAGGGAGAGTACTGACATGTCATGGGGTTGTTAACCAATAGCATGAAACAATATATATACTAACTGTTTGATGAGAAGCTAGTTTGTTCTGTAAGCCTTTATCTAAAGTACAATAAAAAGTATAAATATTAAACATATAAATTCAATACTTGTGATTTGCTAATGTAGGTCTGATGGCTTACCAGTGCTGCTTTGGAACAGAAGTTTCTCTCTGTTGCTGTGTCCTGGCATGAAGAAAACATGCTATTGATAACAAGCACCATCTTTCATACTGATATGTTTCTGAAATGCTGAGGGCCACACAGAGATAACTTGTGATCTACAGGAAATCTCCAAATAATGATTTAAATAAACACTTTCACAGAGGGGAAGTATATTTCTCATATACAATTTCAGCTCGGTAAGTTTAAAAAAAAAAAAAGTTATATAAAACAGGCCAAATCTCATAGCATTAAATGCCTGCTTAATTCAAAGGACATCTTAATGCTTAAAATAAAACAATAAAGCCAAAAAATGCAAAGAGAAGACCGTCTCTTTTGAACAGTCTTTTTTCCTGACTGTCTAAACCTCTATCTTTCTCTAATTTACAAAGCGCCAGTACTGTCTTCCCTTGAATATGAATTTTTTTTTTTCTGCAAATGCCCGGCTAATTTGTTCCTTCTGGGGGTATCTAAACCAGATGAGCCTTACTACTTGCAGTACCAAGATGCCGTGACATATTGCTGCCTACTACACAGCTACAGGGGTCACAGCGTCACAGCATCAGTGGGCCTGTTGCTGTTGTTGTTAGGTGCCATAGAGTCAATTTTCCACTTGCAGCAACCCCATGTAACCGAGTAGAACTGCCCTGCAGGGTTTTCTAGGTTGTAATCTTTGCAGAAGCTGATTGATAGGTCTTTTTCCCAAGGAGTCACTGAGTGGGTTCGAACTGCCAACCTTTGGGTTAGCAGCAGAGCATGTAACCATTGCACCACCAGGGCTCCTTCTCAATAGTCCTAGGGACAACCAATGGATTACATTGCTCCAATACCATGTAGACACATTTTCCACTTGTAACTTTTGCTACTGATTTCCATTTCCCAATGAAAGGCTCCCTTGGGCTGGGAGACAGGAAGTCTTGAGCAGTAATTTTCGTTTTCTTATAACTGGCTAGGGGTTGGGCAAGGGATTCCATTCTCAGTGTCTTGTTTTCTTCCTCTGTTACAGAAGAGATTGGACTAAGGAGTTTAGTGTCCGACCCAGGTCAAACATTATACGATTCTGTGTAGTTTCCACTAGCGATGAAATATACAATGTTGTCTTGTGTTTGTTTGGAGGGGTTTGTTGTTGTTTAGGGTCTTTGTTGTCTGCAGTGCTTTAATCCTTGACAATCCTGAGCAACACAGTGTTTGGTAGAAACCTCCTGCTTGTCTTTAAACAGGCATGGCAGGCTGTGTCCACTCACAAAGCTCTTAAACACTATTGCATGAAATAATATATTTTTTTTTAAAGCCAGAATGAAAGTTAAAATATAATTGGCTGAGAGATATTGCCTGGGAATATTCACAGAGTCCTGTCACATGCTTTCACATTATCTTTCAGAGTGCCCCAAGTTCTATTCATTCTTCAAGCACTGAAATAACCCTAGCATATTTCAGTAACAGCTCAATAGTATCTTTTTGCCTTCACCATGTATGGTTTCAATCTGTTTCCATTTTCACATCACATGCCGTTTCTGAGTTGGGTTCTCACAGACCTAACATAGAGTCACACCTCCCCCCAAAGGTTTAGGGATGCTTGTTGGGAAGATTCAATCACATAACCCAGCACAGAAGAGTTTAATAGCTCTTGTTGGGTGTTATAAATAGGTTTTGGTGCCTATCATTCTAGCTCACTGGGAAAGAATGCAAACAGTCCCAGGAATGAAATATTCAGGAAGGTTGTCCTACTTGGTAAGGAGCTATTTTATTTTAAATGACAAAACTTTCCCTCAGACACAGAAAGTCTTACATTTTTAGCCTCTGAGTTTCTCAGCCTTAGGAATGATGTGATATTTCATATGAGGAAAGAAAAAAAGATAGTAAGGAAGTTACATCAGCGGTAAAAATGTGCTGAAGCAACACCACCTTTCTCCCTTAGCTGGCCTTTAAAGGAACTCTCAATATTTAGACCAAATCTGTATAGCACTGCTGCATTTTCCAGGAACAAATATAGCTCGCGTAAAGGCCTGTTGCACTGGCCTGGTGGTACAGTGGTTAAGAGCTTGGCTGCTAACCAAAAGGATGGCAATTCAAATCCACAGGCCACTCCTTGGAAACCCTATGGGGCAGTTCTACTCCGTCCTATAGGGTTGCTGTGAGTCAGAATTGACTCAATGGCAATGAGTTTTGTTTGTTTGTTTAAAACCTGTTCAGAAGGACACCAAGAAAGCCAACAGCATGAAGCAGCTAGAAACATTTTACAAAAGACAGTAAGTTGAGGACACAGAATCAATAAAAAAATCTCAGCAACGAAATTTTATAAAATGGACTTGTTCTTTTTCTTCCATACAAGGAGGTGGATGTGAGAAACACTGAGTATTGAGTATTACTAAATAAGGTGTTTTTCTTTTGAATTGAAACCAATCAATGTTGCATTTAAGAAAGCAACATGTGAAGACAGTCATAAACTTTTCTGGTTTAATTATCAGGAAACTCATTTATTTGTACAGGGGATATTGAGGTTTCCATTTCTAAACCTAGAAATACTCCTCGTTCTTGCCACAAGATAAGAAGGCAGCTGATAAAATTTTATGTTTCTTGATTGAGGGAACAAAACAGGATTCTAAAGGGTTTCCATGCCTTTTATACCTAGATAACGTACTTTCCTCAAGATTGCCACATCTCAAATCCAGATGCATGTGATGGCGATCACCAGTTTTTATATGCCTTCATTTCTTCTTCTGAGCTGAATACTAGGACTGCAGTTTGGAAGCTGAATGCTTTTCTGAATACAAGGTTTTAACGATTCTAGACCTTTTTGAAGAGTCTTAGAACAAGGAGACCTTGTTCAGAGGTAGTAATGGTCTATCAAACTATCTAGACACACAAAAGTGATGTTGTATTTTTTTTAACAGTTTAGAATTCTAGTTTGGTCCATATTCATAGGACAAATTAGAATTCCAATAACACCAAAAAATACCTTGTAGCTATAATGTATAACCAATGATGTTTTTCTCAAAATCAAAAATGGAAAAGTGATTGGAATAATCGTTCCAGAAATTTTTTAGTTGACTCTTGCCGTAAGAAACAAAAACCTATCCCAAATCGGGGAAATATAGGCGTAGTATGTATTGTTGGAGTCATTAAATGTTTTTAAAAAACTATGTACTAAGTTTTTTTGCCTGATCAAACTTTGATAATGTCAATCAAACCCTAATAACTTGCATACACAAAGGCTCTATTTCAGGCATTTGAAATTTTCATGCAAAGTTCATAGAGTGTCTAAACAAAGTTGTTTTTAAATTGAATATTCTAAACTGTTTTGGCAAAGTGAGGACCAATAAACTTCAGAAAAGTTCCTTCCCTCTCCCCTTTGAATATGAGAGTGCCCATGTTAATTCTCATTCTTACCAAGGTTTAGCAGATAGCCAAACTGGTGAGTAAAATGCTTAGGTAAGTTGACTTTGTCTCTATAAGAAACATGTACACATGACTGATTTTTTCCCCCAATTTTAATGTATTCTTCAAAAAAATTGTATAGAGGGACAGGAGCGGCTTGGTGCTGGGAGTGTTTCCCATGACCCTATCAGTCTAGCCCAAGGAGTCCACCTTTCTCCTGGCCCATTAATGCACCCAAGGTCATCTCCCACCAAAATACTTAGACAAAATGAATATTATGATCAATTACATAGAGAATAATTAATCATGTACTCGTGATGTTAACTCATGTACATATAAAGTCTAAAACACAGAAGTTAAAAAGAAATGACCTTGAACCAGTTGCTTTTAAAAAATGCTAACATAGTTTAAAGAGCAGAATGGTTAGAAAACACAAAATCCAAAGGTAGGTTTTGAAGTAGTCCAGGACCATACTTGAGGCTCAACCTGCCCTTAAAATTTCCATGTACTTAGGAAAAATAGCAAGAATGAGCATTTATCGCATTTCCCTTTGTCAAAGTAGGCAAAGATTATTTAAAATTTGGACAACGCTTGAAGATTTAAAATCAAGAAAATAAATCATTCCATCATAGCTACCCATAACATGACACCTTGTAATAAGGCATATAAGAAGATGCAGTGTATCAAAGTACATGGGGATGTGAATAATACACTGACCTTTCTAATTAGTATTAAAACTGCCCAACTGCTAATTAATTGGACCTCATTGCGTATGATCATATTATCAAGTTAAAATAAAAAGTAGTTAAATAATGTCCCCCCGCCCCCACCAAATACACAGATTTCAAATCAGTGTAACTGCATACAGGGGCATAAGCCAGTATAAAGTGGACAAAAAGTAGAAAATTGCTTTATATTAAAATTAGAGCAATCCCCAAAAGCTTCCACTTGCTTTATACTTGGAAATGATGGACTTTGACCTTAGTTTGAGTTCAAAACCACCATCCCAGGTCCTAGTTCCCTTTTCTTTACAATTTAAACACTTTAAAACCAATGTCAGCAATTTCACATCCTCTCTTGCACCTGGAAAAGTGCTGTTTCAGGCTCACATGTTATTGTCTAGTTCATTACTCATTGCACTTCTTAGCTCTAAGTAAAAACTGAGGAAAATATTCTCACCAGTAAGAGTAGCTTCAGTATACTCCTTGCTTATCAGTTTATTTGTGGCTGTGTACTTTCTTTAATTTAATTCAGCCCAGATGTTAAAATTGTGAAGGCCTTTAAATTACAGACTGTGCTCTTCACATACAGAGAAGGGAAACCACAAAAAAAGTGCTTCCAAAAGCAGCATTGATATTTGGTGGGCAGAATGTTGAGTAAGGTTCCAAATAGGAAGACAAAATTTCTTTTCAAAGAATTTGGGTATCATTTAGGCTAAGGCATAGAATTAAGATATAATATGTTATAAAAAGGATTTTGACAAGTGATTTTAATTTTCAGAGAAAAGGGAAATAGGTGTGAAAAGCATCAATAAGTGGGAAAGTGGGACATTAAAAATAATAAACAAAAAACAACAACAAAAAAACCCTTTACCAATAAACAAGCAATATTGCTGTGTGCCTTTTTATGCACTTATCATTTTATTCAGTTGTGTGGGGGATTGATAGATTTTGACACAATCATTGCCCTCAAAGAGTTATTTTTAGGAAGAAAACTAAACTGAACAGGTGTAAATGAAATAAGGTTACAAGTATGACAATATAATATATGTACTAGGAACTCAGAAAACAGAGAAATGGGAAGTCATTTGATAAGAATTATCAGAGAAAGATTCATGGTGGAGGAAGAACTTGAAGTGGACCCTGTAGGTGGGCAGAAGCTGGATATGATGTGAATGGATTGGGAAAGAGGTTGCTAGATGGAGGAGGATTGGCATGAGCAAAGGACATAAAGTACCAAATGTGTTGGGTAACAGGAGAACAGTCAGGACACTGGTTTGCATGGAGGAAGGCTGCATGCTGGAAAGAGGAAGGATATTAGATTGGAAGGCTAGAGTGGAGCTAGATCTCAAAGTACCTTAAAACCCCAAAGAGGATGATAAGCTTGTATTATAAGTAGTGAGGGGCTACTGTGCTTATGATTTAAGCCATAAATAAGAACAAAAACAATTTGAAATTTTTTGCAGGACTCTTAAAAATGTTCCTCATGTCAGAATTTGTTCTGGAAAATATTCTAAAATTAGTACTTATTTATAACCTAACACCTAGATTTTTATTAATAAATGGGACAAGTTTTGCCTAAGCCAATACCTTATTCTAGTAGCATAAATTATTATGCCTAACAAACCCTGGTGGCGTAGTGGTTACGAGCTACGGCTGCTAACCAAAAGGTTGGCAGTTCGAATACACCAGGCACTCCTTGGAAACCCTATGGGGCAGTGCTGCTCTGTCCTATAGGGTAGTTATCAGTCGGAATCGACTTGACGGCAACAGGTTTGGTTTTTTTTGGTTAATACCATAGGGAGAATCCCTGGGTGGTGAAAAAATGGATAAGTTTTTGGTTTAACTGAAAGGTTGGAGATTTGCGACTACTCAGAGGCACCTTGGAATAAAGGCCTGGTGATCTACTTCCAAAAAACTCAGCCATTGAAAACTCAATGGAGCACAGTTCTACTCTGATACACATAGGGTCACCATGAGTTAGAATCAACTTGACAGCAACTGTTATGGTTTTGGTTTTAATACTGTAGGATGTTTTACAGTGTTCCATAAAACCTGTTTGAGAATTATTCTATACATACTGCTGTAGAAGTTAAAGTTACATGTAGACTCAACGCAAGTATATTTATGCGCTCCCTCATTCATTAATTCATTCACCTCACATTTACTGAGCACTCTCTCTTTATCAGGTACTCTACTAGGCACTGAGGATACAAAGAGAAAAGAAACTGTGGATTCAGTGAGCACAATGGGAGAAACTAGCAAATAAACAGAGTAAAACAAAACAAAAATAGTGAGTGTGACAGAGGTCTACTGAGTCACCTCTATTAATAAGAAAGACAGTGTTATTTACAGCAACTTCCTGTCAGAGGTCAAAGTCATTCAAAAGACATAGGCATTTCAGGATGTCAAGAGTAGTGTTTGCAGCAGAGCTACTTTCCTATGCTTGTTACCAAAATATCACAGTGTTAGAATGCACAGAGGGTTTGAGCTGAAACTCTGTATAGGCAGCAAGAGTGGGCAGAATTTCTGGAGGAAATAGGCACCTGTTCCAGTTCTTGAAAGAAAATTATAACAGTGGGTATGTGCTCTTCTGCCACCAGAAACTCCTGGAAAATATCTGTGGCAACAATTGAGAGGCCACTGCCAGCCTTCGCTTCACCAGAGGAGAGTAGGTCTAAATAGGTGAAAAAACGATTCATTGTTCCTTTAGGCCATCTCTAGCCTCTCTAAGTCTCATTAAATAGAGTAACATATGTAGAGAGTTATTTCAAGGGCCTCCTGGTCCCTCAAATTATCTTACCACCTGGTTGCTAAAGGCTGAAATTTTAATGGATTCAAATCTTTCCAATAGAGATAAAACCATAGGCTTGAATGAAGATGCCTAGTGAGATAAATGCTCTTGACTGAAATTCATTCACACCAAAGTAAAGTGGAATCCATCATCTACCCTATAAAGACTGGTGTCAAACTCACTTCTGTTTATACAACAGGGGAAGCTAGTAAGGATCATGTCATCTGGCAGAAGTTAACCCTGCCACCCATGATCATAATGATTTTATTTGCTTTTTAACAAAGGAATGTTGTTCCAACAAGAGTCTCTCCAGATAAAGAATAATATTTAAAGGAGGACAACTTGGGCCCAAATCCCAGATCCTCCTTTCACAGGCTGTGTCATCTTGACAATGTAACTTGACTACTCTGTGCCCAAGTTCTCTCATCTGTAAAAAGGGAAGAGAATAGCATCTAACTCCAAGGGTTGCCGTTAAGGTGTGATGGTTAAGATTGTGTGTCAGTTTGGCTGGGCCATGATTCTCAGTGGTTTGGCGGTCGTATATTGTGATCACTTCCATGATGAGAACTGATATAATGTGATCACCTCATGATGGGATCTGCCAATCAGTTGAAAGGGAGTCTTCTTAGGTGTGTGGCCTGCATCAAATGTAAGTGGACATTCTGGCAAGGCTTGTGGCTTTTTGCTCCCTCTGGATCCTGCAGCTGGCTCCTTTCATCTGACCTCTGGTTCTTGGGACTTGAGCTAGCAGCCTACCTAAGGTCTTGCCTGCCGATCTTGGGATACATCGCTCTTCGCAGCCTGTGGAGAACAGCCCTGCTCTTTGACCTGCCGATCTTGGGTTCGCCAGCCCCTACAGCTACGTGACTCAGGAGAAGCCTCTATCTTGACCCATGGACTTGGGATGTTTCAGCCTCTACAACCGCATGAGCCATTTCCTTGATACAGATCTGTCTCTATATATATTTATATGCTTTGCTGATTTTGCTTCTCTAGAAAACCTAGTATTAGAAGGTTAAAAGAGATAATACAGAAGGGGATCTTTATACATAACCCAAAAAACCTGTTGCCGTCGAGTCGATTCCGACTCATAGCGACCCTACAGGACAGAGCAGAACTGCCCCATAGGGTTTCCAAGGAGCAGCTGGCAGATTCCAAGTACCAACCTTTTGGTTAGCAGCCAAGCACCTTAACCACTGTGCCACCAAGGCTTCAACTGAGAACATCATCCAAAATTACTGAATTGACTTACCTGAGACAAAATTAGGCATGCTCTGGTGAAAAGGAACATGGAACAACTTAGTAGGATAATTAGGCATTTACATAGTTCTCTGCAGGCTATTCTAAAATAATTTGCACATTTACAAGAGTCATGGGACATGATATCATCAGTATCTAGCTGTGGAAAATGGGCTGACATCATAGGAATTTCTCTTGAGGACTTCCAAACAGAGCTTCTCAAATATTTATATGCAAGTATCCAAATAGTGGAGAAAATGGAACACCTAGGGTGTTGGGTTGGCACGTAGCCCAAAGGGACCTATCACAAATGGAAATTTCTTTTATATCTCCTTTTTACACATTTTGTGTTTTATAGCAAAATATATCTGCTTAAATATATACAGTATTCACAGAAAAATAAATAATAATAAAATAAAAAGGATGATCCAAGAAGTTTCACCTTGCTTATCCTGGGGTATCGACCACTGGCAGCCTGGCATGGGCTGCTGAGGATTCAGTTACTCCAGTTTGAGAAACATGACAATAGGAGATACAAACAGAATTCTAGTTAGCTAACATTTGCTGAAATAGGTCACGTGAATTTTTTAACACGAAGTTATAAAATAAGACAGGCAATAAGATAAACTCTGAAAATTCTGGTTCTCTGAGAATGAGCATATGTATCAACAATTTGAAAAGAATTAAAATGTGATTGTATATATTTTTCACTTGCATAATTAATATTTTTAAAATTTATTCAGAAAGTATATCTGATTCTCAACATAATTTAGACTCCTAATTATCTTCAATTAGTGCATTGGGGTGTTCATATTACTGTTATTAAAGTTTTTAGGTTTTTGTATAAAGAATATTTTACCATATGTTTTAATATATGGTAATTTATTCTTTTTTATATATTTAGTTGATTATTTTTGGCATGGAAAGGACAGGAGGCCATGAGAAATACCTAAAAGGAACAAATCCAGTTAAATTTTGACATTCTTACACAAAACAGAAAAAGAGCTGTTACTAGTCAACAACAGCATAAAACTCTGACTTTCCATGTTCAAACAGAAAAATAGCTCATTACTAAAGAACTAATTATATTTATTTATCCATTTAGTTGTGCATTTATCTAACTGTTTTGTGCATCTTTAGCATAATTCTCAAGGAGAAGATGTAAGTATCCACTCAGGTTAGTCAAACCTTTCCCTGTTCTTTATGGAATTATGCTGGGTATGCAGTATCTCTCTTTGAACACATAGAAGTTCTTGGATGATTACCATCAGTCATCCCAAAATACAAAAATGGACAAGTTTAATTACAGAGAAGCTCATTCGTGGATATCATTTTGGCAGGGGCACAAGGATAAAAAATAATCTCTCTCCACGGAAACCAAATACAACAAGAAATTCTATTCAATCACGTGTGTTACTTGGACACAAGCCACACTGTTTTGGTCATGGACATTTATTTTCCATCACCTTTTTATTTTTTATTTTTTTTTTTTTAAT
>NW_004443938.1:41978065-41997340 GCF_000243295.1 Trichechus manatus latirostris
TTCTCTGTTTGGCTTAGTTTTTCGGATCTTTGTTGTGGAGGGACGGCGTGGTGCTTCTGCCTAGACCGCCATCTTGCCGGAGTCCCTCCATCACTTTTTTAAAAACAAAGTATCACATATCAGTGAAATTCCAAAGGTTTTTTTTTTTTTTTTTTTTCCTCCACAAATCAAAATTAAGTAAAATTAAGTGATCAAAAATAACTATATGGACTTCTGGAAAAACAAGTTGAGTTGAACACACAGGTTTATCATTGCCCCAACCCAAAACTCCACTAAAACAGTAAAGGAATATAAAAAGGCATAAGCCAATGAGGATAAGAAGAGGAGAGGAGATTAAAACAGATGCAAGATGTTCATAGAAATGAATCACCCTTTCAATTTCTCAGGCCAAAAACCTTAGCATTATCCATGACTCTGTTCAATATGTTTTCAAAATACATACAGAACTTAGCCATTTCTCACCACCTCCACTGCTCTCACGCTAGTCAAGGTCACTGACAACTCTTGTCTAGATTATTGCAGTAATCTCATTGGCCTCCTCTGACTCACTACCGTATATTCCCAGCATAGCAGCCAGATTGCTTCTCTGAACACTAACTCAGTCATGTTTAAATACTACACTGTCCTTACTCCTCACTGGTAATTTTTACAATGGCCCACAATCATCTACTAGTCTGGGCCACTGTTCCCTTCCTGACCTCATGTTACCACTCTTGCCCTTGCTAATCTTGCTAACCACATGGGTCTCCTGCCTCAAACATGGTAGCTGCATTCTGCATCCAGTTTACACATGCTAGTCCTTCAGTCTGGAGTGCACCTCCCCAAAATTTACACAACTCAGGTGTTGGCTGTAATTTCACTTTCTCATTGACACCCTTTCCAACACACCTAAATACAATCCCACTTGTTCTATACTCAATATCCCTTAGCCTAGTTTATTTCATTTCCATAGCATTTATGACCCTCTAATATACTATCGGAGTCCTGGTGGCACAGTGGTTAAGAGCTCAGCTGCTCACCAAAGAATCATCAGTTCGAATCCACCAGCTGCTTCTTGAAAACCCTATGGGGCAGTTCTACTTTGTTCTGTAGGGTTGCTATGAGTCAGAAGCAACTGACTGTAACAGCTGTAGCATATTATTAAGGAGCCCTGCTGGTGCAGTGGTTAAAGTACTTGACTCCTAACCAGAAGGTCAGCAGTTTGAACCCACCAGCTGCTCCTTGGTATGGGAGTAGGGAGATGAATGTCTAAAATATGTTTATCTCCTGACAAAGTGAAGTGGCAAGAAAACTTTGTCTTTGCTGGGGAAAACTTTGTCTGGGATTTGAGGAAATATACTCACAATTATAGATTTAGGGTTCAAACTTAAATTACCTGTGGGGTCTGAGAAAGCCCAAAATGAGAAATTAACTCAAAGCATTACTGGGTAGATAATGTTCCAGTATGCTTGGCAGAAGCAAACAATATCCTGTCTGGAGGGATACACCATCGGTCACAAAATTATCACCAAATAAATTCTGAAAATGAGCCCAAAATACTAAATTAAAAAGTCACACAAGAAAAAAAGATGCCATACACTCTCAATGTCATTTTTCCACTAGAAAAAGTTTGTCAAGAAAATTTAAGTCTAAAATTGCAAGGTGAAGTTCAAATATTAATATACAAATCTTTAATCAGTGTAGGTGGTAATTTTTGTATGCCAGTGATATGTGGGAAGCTGGTTTCTTTTCAAAGCTAAAAATATAAGAGTCAAGAATATGAGAGACTGACACAACTCATAATGGAAAAAATCCTAATAGTGTGGATCCTACTTATTATGTGTATGGAGTATGGAAGACCCTGATATGTTACAGCTGAGAAGACAAATATCGGGCTAAATGAAAAGGCAAGTTCATCCAGAAGGTGACCACCCAAGAAAAGGTAAAACCACGCATTCTTGGTTTCCACACCAATCATTCTGCCATAGAATGTTCTCACTGTAAGAACTTTTAAACTTAATAAATAATTGTTAAACCTTCTAATATCTCTAGCTGATAAGGAAAGCCACTCTACATGGCTGTTCTTCCATTCTATGAGAATGGGGATGCAAACATCAGAGCTTATACAAGATCAGGAAAAAAAAATATCATAAAGTTGCTTAGATGTTAGAAATAAACATACATAAACAGTTCTCTGTTCAGTACAAATAACCATAGATACACACTGCAACACAGAAAGCTAAAACTGTGCACTGTAAAGATAGTAGGACTTTTGAAAAGTCCAAACAGCTGTGAAATAAACTTAGCAACTGGTCAGAGGCTATTTTATATCATGAGGTCTTCTTGTTTTTGTTCCATGCTAATAATTCAAGATTGTGCTTGCCTTATACCTACAATTTGCATTGACTTTATATGTATGTAACACATAACTAAAAGTAACATCATTCCAAATAAAACAAGTGTCTATTTTTTATTTTACAAAGTTTGAAGCTATTTGGTGATAAAGCTTTCAACTCATGAATATCGTAGGTTTCTACCTACACTCAAATTTATTTCTGAAAAATCTGATCTCCTGTTGTTCTCAATTTTTAAAGGCCCTTTCAGTGTTTTATAATCTGTTGTTAGGAAAATATGTCTACATGGTGTTGGAGCAATGTTAAGGTATTGTCCTTACTGTAGAGTGTAATCTTTACTCCTAAATTTTGGATTTTCTGAAGTCTCATCTGAATGCCCAAGGTGTTCAGGGAAGTAGTTGCTCTCTAATTGGACCAGAACTCCAACATCTCTCAGCACTGAACAACCTCTGACATCACTGCTCAGCCCTGTAGCAGGAGATCTCTGGTAGAACTCATGGAACCTTGTCCTACAAGTCTAACCAACTGCCAGCCAATGAGCCATGGTGAATCCTCAGGCTGATTTTTGGCGTCCATATCCTGTGCAGTTTCCTCTTCTTTGGTAACCTGACTTACAAATGTCAGCTGCTTCAGCAGCCTCAAACTCTCTGCCTCCAAAGCCCAGCAAGACGTGTATCTACTTGGGCTCTCCAACGCCCCCCTCCGTGTCATGACATGAACCCAGGCAAAAAGTAGAGAAACATTTCAATCTGTGTCTTTCCTTTATCTCAGTGATTATAGTCCCGTGATGCCTCTTCGTAAAAACAGGTGTTTCATACATTTTCTTCGGTTTTATAGCTGTTTTCTGTGAGAGGGCAAGTCCAATACCAGTTACTTTGCTGGAAGTGAGTCTTCTGTGTTTAACTACTAATTTTATTTAATCGTTATAGGAATATTTAGGTTTTCTGTATCTTCCTGAGTTAGTTTTAGAAAGTTGTATTTTTCCAGGAATTTGTCCATTTCATCTAATTTTTCATACTTCCTAGCAAAAAGTTCCTCATCATATCTTCTTTTCATTTCAGTGTCTGCAGCATTCATTCATTCTTAATATTATTTTTTGATGATTTCTTTCTTTTTCTTGACCAGTTTCATCATAGGTTTGTCAAATTCATCAACTTTTTGAATGAACAAAGCTTTTGCTGTGTTGATCCTCTATATTGAATGTTTCTTTACTTTTTTACATTATCTTCTGCTCTTTATTGTTTCCATCCTTCTATTTTCTTTGGGTTAATTTTTCTGTTTTTCAAGTCTACACAGTTCATTAGCAGTCCAGAGTGTCATTTCTTTGACAGTGTATGATTGTTCGTGTGAAAAGTCATATTGACACCAATTGGTGTCATGATGGTAGAGACCCATCTGTTCATCTGTGAACTTTCAAAGCCTAACAAGTGTCTAGTACATAGCAGGCCATAAAATAATGGTTTCTTTTTCTTTCTCTGGGGGAATAAATTTTAATATGACTCACCCTTGGGAAAATATAAAACATTTGGTCCATGTTACAAAATTTACTCTCAATATGGTCTTTATAAAATCACTGGAGTTTTTCAAAATCATATTGTAAAATAGAATATGGTATCAATTTTGTTCAACTCTCAAATTATATTGTCCATGTGAATGGATAGAAACAATAGTGTTGAATTTGCCTACAATATTTCTAATTTTCTCTGAAATATCTCTAGAATTCTAAATGGTAAAGCAGTTAAATTATGTGTTCATGAGTTTTTAATAACATTTTTTCCTTGTAGCTTTCCTTCTGATTTCACTTAGATCTGTGGACAATATCTGACAAATTGGCACCCACAAGTAACTTTAAATAACATTAAGAAATGAAATCATTTATCTTATAGATTGGTCATTAAGGAAAAACAATCTGCTTCCACGGTAAATGACCATGTACTAGCTAACAATAAAATTTTGATTTTTATAAGAAATCTCCTGTAAACTCACCCTGAATGTTATCTGTATATGGCCCAGGTCAGCCTTACATCAACCACAACATAAAAATATAACATTTGATAAATAATCCATTTTTAAAATACTCTGAAGGGAGAGATTGAAAACATAGACCACAGACACCAGCACTCAAACATCGTCTCTCGCCAATATAATTTTTAAGTCCTTCTATCCTTTAGCTGTTAATGAACTCTTAGATATCAATGTGTGGAGAGAAGAAATAGTATGGAACAAAGTTCTGAGTGCTTTGAGACTATAAAGATTTAAGAAGCAGAGATACTGTTTTTTTTTTTATTCAAATTGGAACCAATGTGTAAATACTTAGATCTCAATTTTACCTTCTACTTATGTTTTGCTTTGAGTCGGAATCAACTTGACAGCAATGGGTTTGGTTTTTTTTTTTTTTTTTTTTGCTTAGAATAATATTGAAATCAGTTTGTATTAATTAAACAACAACAAAACTTTTGGGTACCTACTTTGTAATAGGCACTGTATAACACTGTAATAGGTACTTCCGTAAGTACCCAGACCCATGCCAGCTGGCAAAGCAAATCATTCTAGGGTCCATTAACATTTCCCCAGATTATTCACAAAGAACAGAATATAGTATACTCTTTGGATCAAATAACCTATATAACTGAAGATGCTTAATTTTAAACTGTTAGAAAGAGCCACTATGAAAGATCATCAAGTGCTACAAAAGGATCGGTTTTTTATTCTTTTCTGAAGTCTGTAATGAGATTTCATTGATGCTGAAATAACTTTTTAAACTGCATGTTTCACTAAGTATAGTTTTCTTGGGAAAGAATTACAAAAATACCTCCCAATCTTATATTCCTCTGTGCTTAACTAAAATGTTTTTCTCGGTAAGTAACCAAAGCTATACAGAAAAGAAAGGAGACCAAAAAAATATATGCTTCCACATATACTCTAAATTATCTAACGTAGAAACAGCCGACTAGCTGCTGAGCAGCTACAAAGGAAGCTGTGGCAGTGAAAGAACATCTCTCTGGTGCTCCTGAGGTCCAAAGGGAGGCCAAGAGAGAGCAGTTCAGTGAAGTGAGTTGCTAAATTTTGAAGTTATAACTGGGGTTGATACTTTCCGATTCCTCTCTACAATTTGGTGAGACCAGGGCTTTGAACCAGTTCGTTCTGATTCGAATCCCTGCTGAGAATTTGCATTTCTAACAAGTTCCCAGGTGATGCTAATGCCGCTGGTTAAGGACCAATTCTAAGAACCACTACTAGAGCAGTGGTTCTCAAAATTTTTTGTACGTAAGAATCACCTGGGGATTTGTTAAAATGTAGATTCTAAGTCAGTATACCTAGGGGTGGAAATGCAAATTCTCAGCAGGAGTTCAAACCGAAGCAAACCGGTTTGAAGCCCTGGGTGAGACAAATGTTTATTTTCCATTTTATGGATATGGAACAAGACAAAGAAGTTCAGAAATGGATAAATCCTTGTTCAAATACTATGTCCTTTTGATTCTATGATTCTACTTTTTTTTAATGTATGTCTAAATTATAATGAAATAGAAAAATATCTAATAAAATACTTTTAAAATAGCTAATGTGGAAAATAACACTGCACAAAGCAAAAGAGGCCTAAAATCAGAGGAACAATATTTTGAATAGGAATATAAAGGTGTTATTTAAAAAAAAAAATTTCCATCGTTCTTTTCTAGATCTTATATGGCCCATTTTAGTAATATATATCGCTAACACCTAAAAGAACTTTTAATTAAAATGTTGTCTCATCCAATTTCCCTTCTAAGTTCAGGAAGAAACACTCAATATGATAGCAGCTTCCGCCAACCAGGCACCTACCTTCATCTTTGCAACCGATCCATTCCACACAGGGACGAATTACCCAGTAAGCAAGGTAACAACGTGCTTAGGGAATCAATGAAACAGGGGCACCAGTTGTCCAAAGCAAAGGCTCATAGATGCCAAGCAGACAGGACACATGGAAAAGCAAATGCTGCAGTGGAAGGGAACTGACAGGGCACTAAATGAAACTGATACCAGCTGTAGTGCGTGAGAATGTGATGCATTGTGATGCAGGGTCACAAGGGCAACTACCCACAAAGTTGTTTAAGCTATGAGGACCCTACCACTTCAACACCTTTGTTGACATCTGTTTTCTACAGTCCCCTTCCGTGTAATTGAAACTCCTTATCTCAGCAGGTCTCTTCTGAGTATACCCTTTTTTTCTAATAAAACTATTGAGTTTACCTCTTGCTACATTCACCCAATATGCAACTGGATCCAACATGAGTGGTTACTGGGCAAAGATGGATTATATCAATAGGTAACTGACCTCTGATCCATTTTGAGAAAATCATCTTGTACATTCATGTCTGCTGATCCAACAACTCCAGCCAGGAGGGCCAGCAATACATATGTACATATATATACATATATATATGGTTTTTCCTGAGTATCCACTGGGGATTGGTTCCAGGATCCCCGTGGACACCAAAATCCATGGATGCTCAAGTCCCTTATATAAAATTATGCAGCATTTGCGTATAACCTACACATCCTCCTGTATACTTTAAATCATCTCTAGATTACTTATAATACCTAATACAATGTAAATGCTATGTAAATAGTCGTTATACTGTATTATTTTGCTTTTTGGAACTTTTCTTTTTTCCCAAATATTTTCTATAGGCAGTTGGTTGAATCTGCAGATGGAGAACCCACAGATACAGAGGGCTGACTGTATACATGTATATGTATATAACTTACATATCCGATTCAAATGAGTAAGTAGAGGAGGGTGCACCATAGATTAGCAGTGTTTAGTACCCTCACATGCGTTAATCTGGACCTGACTCCACACTACACTACTTATGTTACCTGAACTTGGTACCCCACTTTAGTGTCCAGGTAAATCTATTTCCTAGTCCCACTTAATTACACCATTGAGCAAACATCTGGACTGCCTACGTAAACTTTAGCCCTGCTTCTAAGGGTAGTTGAGAAAATGAAAAAATTGCTCTCAGCATACTGTAACTAAATACACTATCTTCATCCCTGGCTTATGAAAAAAAGCCCTTCCCCAACTGGGTAATACTACCCAATCTTAAATACTTCATTTTCGGCCAGTAGAAGAAATGCAACCTGTTTGTAGTAATTAATGTGGGTATTTTGCTACATCATTTTCAAGGTTGTTGTTAGGCTGCCATCAAGTTGGCCCCTGACTCATGGTGACCCCATGCACAATGGAACAAAACGCTGTCCAGTCTTATGCCATCCCCATAATCGGCTGCAGATTGGATTGTCATGATCCACAGGGTTTTCACTGGCTGATCTTCAGAAGTAGATCTCCAGGCCTCTCTTCCTAGTCCATTTTAGTCTGGAAGCTCTGCTGAAACCTAATCATCATAGCAACACACAAGTTTCCACTAACAGACAGGTGGTGACTGTGCATGAGGTGCACTGGCCAGGAATTGAACTTGGGTCTCCCACATGGAAGGTAATAATTCTACCACTGGACCACCACTGCCCCCCTACAAACATTACACCATTTGATTTTCTAAACATTGCTAAGGTAGAAAAGAAGCTGATATAATTATTCCTATTTTATAAGTGAAAGAAATGAGCCTCACATCTCACAGCTAGAATTGGAATTAGGAACCAGGTCACTGGATTCCAAATTTTGTGCTTTTTCCATGATCCACTTCTACTCTAATTTATTCAAGTGTTTGTTGTTGTTTACATGTTTCTCTATATTAATATTGATAATAAATACCTAGGTATCGGAAGGCACTCTATCTAATTCTCTTTGTATATAATATAGCATAGTTTTAACTGATGTTTTTAAATCAGGTGTGTATCTGACAGAATCAATGACACTGCATTACTTTCAGATAAGGAAAGAAATACCTGCATAGATTAGCCAATGAAATTCATTAACAAGTTTTTAAGCAAAGGAAATGAGAACAGAAATAGGCCTGTTCCTTGCCATCCAATGGCAAGAACACAACATATCTTAACTCTTTTCATCTTCATGGCAACACTATGAGTAGGTCATTCTATATTTTACAGATGGGAAACCTGAGGCTCAAAAAGGTCAAATACCTTACCCAACTCACACAGTACTTGGCAGAGATAGGATTTAAACCTAGGTCCATCTGACTGCAAATGCCATGGTCTTCCCATGTCTCCAGGGTGGTCTCTCTGGCAAATTCTACCAGAAAAAAAATTTACTTGGTATAAAACGTTCAGTCTAAGCATGCTGATTAAAAGGTCATGGTCTCTCCCTGTTCAGACAGTAAATTCAGGGCAAAGTGAATGTTCACTTAGCACCAACTGTGCATTTCATTCTGGAGATTCTCTACAAAAACAACCATTCCTTTGGGAAGCGTCTAATTCCTTAGCTTCCCTGGCACAGTGTGAGATGACTCAGGTCAGACTACAGCAGCTCCAAACAACCCCTTTAAAACAAGACCTTAAGAATTGCAATGACTAAGGTACTATTGTTCTCAGATGACCTTGAGTGGGGGCCATGATCACTCTCACAAGTAAAAAAAGCAAGTGAAGCCAAGAGAGCGGAAGTTAAGGTGAGGTGTTTTATGGGTACCTGTCTCAAAAACAAAACAAAAGAAAGTCAAATGTACTGACTACAGCATAACCTGATAAACGGCAGTCCTCTCTCAAAGTAAAATCTTTTTCTTTTCTTTTTTAATTGAAGAAAAATGCAAGATAAGACGTAAGAGAAATTGCCCTCTGAAGCCCTAGAGGAAGTGTTTATTTTGTCTTATATATAAAACCATAACTGGCATCCAAAAGAACTCAATGTCCCAACCCCGTTAAGAATGAAAAAGTCCATGGCAAATAGCTGGAGGGAGCTAATAGCATGTTGCACTCTGTGCATTCTTTACCAGGGCCTCGAATTGCTCATTTCAAAAAGGAGGAAAACATTTCCTGCTTTAGTGCATAACAGAGGAAGGCAAATGGTCTGGAATGACCTCCGAAGATTTCAGCAGTTTTCTGAAGCTCTTAAACAGAATGTGTTCAAATCTTCAATCAACTGAACGTCTGCCAAACCACTTGGAAAATTTTGCATTCAGGAAGAAGACAGATCCCCACAAGAAGAGATATTCCCAACAAGAAATCATTACAACCACTGAAAATATTTTTATCATTGATGTGTATGAGTAATTATATCAGAATTTTTGCTGTGCTTCTCCATTTCCCTTCACATCTATTTAACTCTAACTTTTAAAAGCAAAGACTATAATCCCTGTAGAACTTAACACTTTCATTCATTCACTCATTCAACAAACAATTATGCCTAGCATTGTACCAAGCATTGGGGATGTAAAGACATTTGATTCATAGATATTTCTCGAGCACTTACTGTGTTTCTAGCACTGTGCTAGAAAATGGGGTACAGCTGTGAACTAGACAGTCAAACTGTCCCTATCTTCATGGAACTTTCAGTCTAGCTCAGGGGGTCTTAATCCTGGCTGTAAACCGGAATTACCTGAGAGTTTTTAAAATATACCACTAACAGGCCCCCCCGACACTAATTAAATCAAAGTCACAGGTTGCAGGTAGATGTTGTTGTTGGTTGCCATCTTGCTGTCGAATCTATTTCGACTCATGGTGACCCCATGTGTGCAGAATAGAACTATGCTCCATGGGGTTTTCAAGCTGTGAACTTTCAGAAGCAGAACACCATGCCTATCTTCTGAGGCACCTCTGGGTGGTTTCGAACCACTAACATTTGGCTAGTAGTTGAGCCCTTAACCATTTGTGTCACCC
Organism: Trichechus manatus latirostris; assembly: GCF_000243295.1. NCBI lineage: Eukaryota > Metazoa > Chordata > Mammalia > Sirenia > Trichechidae > Trichechus > Trichechus manatus. The sequence continues at coordinate 41,988,169 of NW_004443938.1, forward strand.
AGGGATGCCTTTGGAGATAGATGCAGACAGTAAAACTGAGAATTACAATATGGTGTGATAAATGTGATTGAGAAAAATAAGGGGTATTTGAAAGCACATAGGAGGTGCGCCCAACCCAGATTCAAGGCTGGGGAGTAACACGAGTTTTAAATGATGATTTATAATTAGCCTTGGAAATAAAAGGGTAGGGACATTCTGGACAAAAGGAGAAGGAAACTCAAAGACAGAGAGGCACCTTTCTGTTGTAGTACAGTGATGTTGCTATTTCTGATGTGTGGCTGAGGGGGCAGTGGTGGTGCAGTGGTAGAATCATTGCCTTCCATGTGGGATGCCCAGGTTCGAATCCCAGCCAACGCACTTCATGCGCAGTCACCACTCCTCTGTCAGTGAAGGTTTGTGTGTTGCTATGATGTTGAACAAGTTTCAGCAGAGCTTCCACAATAAATGGACTAGGAAGAAAGACCCGGTGATCTACTTCCAAAAATCAGCCAATGAAAACCCTATAGATCACAATGGTCGGAACCCATTGTGCATGGTGTCACCGTGAATCAGCGGCTGACTCGAAGGCAACTAACAACAACAACAACATAGTGTGGCTGAAGCACATGGTTCAAGGGTAGAAAGACAAGTAATGAGACTGGATAAGCAGGTAAAGACCAGAGCAAGAAAACCCTTGATTCTCAGGCTGAGCACTGGGGAGTTTATCCTGAAATCAATTGGAGTTTTGAAGGAAATTTAAACAAGAAAGTATTGTGATCATCACTCATTCTTTTTATTGTATTTACTCCTAAATCCTGGATACTTGAATTTTGCAGGTATTGAAGCAACAATACACTAACCTCAAATAGTGTCATCTCATAATCCCTGAAGGAAATCAACACTTGATCTGCTAAAACTGTCATTATTCTGCTTTACTATGCATCCTACATTCTCTATTTCCCTTCCAGCAAAACCAGTCATTTGTCCATGATCTCAGGGAACATCTAGCTCAATTGGCATAACAGTTTATAAAGAAAATCTTCTACATCCTACTTTGGTGAGTAGCGTCTAGGGTCTTAAAATCTTGTGAGCGACCATCTAAGATACTCCACTGGTCTCACCCCATCTGGAGCAAGGGAGAATGAAGAAAACCAAAGACACAAGGGAAATATTAGTTCAAGGGACTAATGGATCACAAGCACTACAGCCTCCACCAGACTGAGTCCAGCACAACTAAATGATGTCTGGCTGCCACCACCAACTGCTGTGACAAGGATCACAATAGAGGGTCCCAGACAGAGCTGGAGAAAAATGTAGAACAAAATTCTAACTCACAAAAATAAAAAAAGACCAGACTTACTGGTCTGACAGAGATAGGAGAAACTCCAAGAGTATGGCCTCCAGACACCCTTTTAGCTCAGTAATGAAGCCACTCCTGAGGTACAACCTTCAGCCAAAGATTAGAGAGGCCCATAAAACAAAACGAGACTAAATGGGCACACCAGCCCAGGGCCAAGGACGAGAGTCAGGAGGGGACAGGAAAGCTGGTAATTGGGAACCCAAGGTCAAGAAGGGGAGGGTGTTGAGACATGTCATGGGGTTAGCAACCAATGTCACAAAACAATATGTGTACTAATTGTTTAATGAGAAGCTAATTTGTTCTGTAAACCTTCATCTAAAGTACAATTAAAAAAAACAAACAGTCATTTGTCTTGCTCTTAAAACTTTTCCCAGGCCCAAGCCCTGAAGTACTGCTGAGGAAACAGATGCCTCTGTTCCCAGGAAGAGAAAAGAACTGACATTTGGAAAGAATAACTTGAGCTTCGTGCACAGGCCACCAGTAGAAAGGGGAACTAAGTATTCTGAAATTGTTTTTAAAGCATTTTGTCAGCTTGCTTACCTGATAAGGCAAGAAAGAGGATCGTTTATTTTTCTGGGAAATGATGGTAATTTAAACTTTTTTCTTTTTTTCCAGACTGTCCTGTAATTGCTTCTCTGGGTTTCATGAAGCCCCAAACATGTTTTTGTTATTTATGCCCCCTCTTCTCCCCTACTATTCATAAAATAGTGAAAAACAGTTCTTACAAATAAGGGAAAATTCAAGTACACTACCCGCTTGTTTGACTCAATATTTTTATTTGATTTAAAAATCAATAATTTATTTTAACTAAATGGCATTTTAGTCCTATGTACAAAGAACTCAGAAATTATGCCCGACCTCCCACATCCCGTTTGGTCACAAGAGATAATGGCTGCATTGATAAGAACTATTTCCAGTTCCTGTCAAGGGTCATTTCAGAAAGAAAGCTGGAGCAAGAGCCTCACAATATTACTTTTATTTTAAAACATTTCAAAATAAATAGCTAGTTATTGGCCTCAAGGGTCTTCTTGTTTCTACAAATGAAAACGTCGGGAGGAAGTAGTTTTATGTTGGTGAAGCACGAGGTTGGCCCGATTAAAAGGTACCAGACAACAGCCCAGACCTAAATATCAACTCTCTGCAGCTACAAACTGGACATTGTTGTTTTTTTTTTTTTTTTACCTCCCCCATTCAACCCCACCAGTGGCTTTCCGGGGTCACTCACGTGATACCAGCACTAACATGGGACAAATTTGGATATTAATTTCCTTGTGAGAAGAGTTGCAAACAGCAGAACACAATGTCCTGCGAGATAAATAGGAATAGCAGCTACTGTGTGATGTCTTACTCCATTCTAGGCTCCATGTCAAGTGTTTTATACACATCAATTTATTTAACTTTTACAACAACCCTGCCCTGAGAGCCTGATGTCCATTATAATGAGAGGAAGACAGACTCAGCTAACAAGTGGGGCAGATGGGATTAGAATCCATTTCTTGGTACACAAAATTGAGAGCTCCTAACCACTATGCATTTCTATTTTCCCATCATTGAACAGATTTTCCATGCAAATCATTGTTGTTCGTTATTCATATGGTGCATATGAAAAAGGAACCAAGAAATGAATTACTCTCTGACTCATTAAACGTAAGTTTGTGCTCTTCAGCTATATACTCAGTGGTGAACTATTAAAAAAAAAAAAAAACTAAGATTTTTTTGCCTAGTTTTCTACAGAATCAATTTAAATATTTATTAAAATAAAGGTATTAGCATAGTAATGTTGTTGTTGTTGTTGTTAGGTGCCTTCAAATCAATTTCAACTCATAGCAACCCCATGTGATAGAGTAGGCCTGCCCCATAGGGTTTTCTAGGCTGTAATCTTTCCAGAGCAGAGCACCAGGTCTTTCTCCCCAGGAGGCACTGGGTGAGTTTTAACTGCCAACCATTTGGTCAGCATCTGAGTGCTTAACCGTTGTACCACCAGGCCTCCTTAGTGTGGTAATAGAAGCGGAAAATTTTTTAGCTCCTGAATAATAAGAGCAATTGAAATTCAAAATAACCAAAAAGCCCATTCACCTGGGCTGTTGACTGATAATTTACAACTAAATCATTATGAATATTTCGTTTTAAAAAACCGAATGTGAAAACAACAAAAAACATTCACTAAAAATGCACAATCCTCTGTAAAGAGAAGAGGACAAATTTTACTTCCCTATGAGCTTGCCATTTTGTTTGGTTTGATCTTTAAGGAATTAACATTGTCTCTAAAAAATGCCCCAGGCAATTTTTTCTTTGGGCCAGCCTTCAAGAACAAAGTATGTTCCTGCTGGCATGTGAAGGTTCCCAGCCCACTGCAGGCTGGGAGTGATCTCAGACTTGTCTTCCAGCCTAATTTAGAATGTGCCCAACTTTTCAAACTGCCTTGGGCTAGTGGCAATCTTCCAATCTTTGTTCTTTTAGGAGTAAGTTGTATAGATTATATTCAATTACAGTACCCATGCTTAGAGCTCCTAGGCTTTTTTTAAACAAATGAGAGATTTAAAAAAAAAAAAAATATCAAGGAAAAGATACAGCTAGTATCTAAGAGGACTCCAAACACTGGCTATGAGACAGTCCAAGCTTTGAGGAGGACTCTGGAGCCAAACTGCCTGGCTAGAAAACCTGCTCTGCCACTTACTAGCTGTGTGACTCTGGGCAAGTTATTGACCATTTCTTGCCTCAGTTTTCCCGCCTCTAAAATGGGAAGAGCAATAGTACCCTTATCAGAGGGTTGTTATGAGGATTAAATGAATTATGACACAGAATTGCTTTGTACAGTGCTGTGCACATTGTGAGTACTACTTCACCACCACCACCAATACTCGTTGCCATTGAGTCAGTTCTGACTTATAGCAACACTATAGAACAGAGTAAAACTGCCCCATAGGGTTTCCAAGGAGCGTCTGGTAGATACGAACTGCCAACCTTTTGGTGAGCAGTCGAGCTCTTAACCACTGTACCACCAGGGCTCTGAGTACTACCTAAGTATTTGTGAAATAAATAAATTGTGGAGGAGAGATGTGGTATTTCTCACCAAACTACACACAAAAAATGGTCAGGACCTTAGCTGGATCAAATTTTATTATCACTTTCCCCTTTCTGTGTCTCTGCCATCTTTCTCTATGACCCAGGCTTAATTTCACAGACTTTGAAACATCTCATCAACTCAGTTCCCAAGTCATGAACTACTTTTGTCCTGCGTTCTGCTTCTCCTCTCTTATTTCTATTCTTAACTGCCCTAACTCAGCCCTCTTCCTGCCTCCAAAAGAATATTGTGAGCACTGCCTAGCTGGCATCCCTGCCTTCAGCACTTCCTTCCTCTAGGGATCCTGCAAGTTACTGCCTGAGGGAGGCTTCTCAAGGGAACAGCTCTAATTGGGTCACTTATTTGCTCAGAAGACTTCAATGGCCCCCACTGGCCTTCTGGATACAGTTCATACTCCTTAATCCAGGGCACCTAACAATAAAACAAAATTGCATTCTAATAACCTGAAAAACATCCCTCATTTTCCATTTCTATACTCTGGATGGGGCCCTGGTGGCACAGTGGTTAAGAGTTCGGCTGCTAAGCAAAAGGTCGGCAGTTCGAATCCACCAGCTGCTCCTTGGAAATTCTATGCGGCAGTTCTACTCTGTCGTATAGGGTCGCTATGAGTTGGAATTGACTCGAGGGCAACGGGTTTGATTTTTTGGTTTTTTTTTTGGTTTTGTACTCTGGCTAATCTTCTTTCCTCACACTAAAATGTCCTTCTCCATTATCTGATCACATCCAAATACTCTACTCATCCTTCAAATTCAATTGGTTACCTCTCCAAGAAACTTTTCATTATTCTCCTACATAAATCTTCCTTTGAGCCACTCAAGATTTGAAAGTGATCTGGCCATTCTCTGAACAACAGTAAAACTTGGCTTTGTTACCACTCTAATAGTATGACTTGTCTTATTGTATCATTATGTAGCTATTTTATCTCCCTTATAAAACTAAACTCACTGAGGGCTGCAGAATCTATTATAACTTTATATTCCCTCAACCCTTAACACAGTGCTGTACACACTGTAGGCACTCAGTAAATGTTGAACAAGTGCTTGTTCTCCCATGAGGAAAGGAACTTTGTTTTCTTTGGAATGCCCTGCTACAGCTATCAGAAACCAGTTGTCATGGAGTCTGTTCTGACTCATGGTGATCTCATGTGTGTCAAAGTAAAACCATGCTGCATTTGGGTTTTCAATTGCTGATTTTTCAGAAATAGATTGCCAGGCCTTTCCTCTGAGGTACCTCTGGGTAGACTTGAACCTCCAACTTTTTGGTTAGCAGCTGGCAAGCAGTTCCCTTACTTAGCAAGGCAATACGTTAGTACATAGAGGACCTTGGATATTTCTCAATTATCAAGTAGAAATAATTTTTATCAGAATGCCAATTACTTACATTTGAGGTAACTCTAAGGTGCTTATAGTTTATTCTCTTAAATATGCTAATTATCCCCCTTGTAGTCTTCTTTATATGTTCAAAAATACTTTTTTTTCCTATAGCGGCAGCCACTGTCTGAGTTATCAAAATTTCAGACTATTCTGTGTTTGAATTTTTAGCTACTGATCTTTCCCTGTCCCCAGGAACAAAATATAGCAATTTGGTAGAAGTTCAGTTTCCTCCTAAAATTGAATTTGTTTCCTAAATTCACTTCAGGATGTAAAATCTTTTATTCTGGCACAGACATAGAAACATTGTTCATTGTTGCAAGTTCATATTCTTGATGGTAATGAAATAAACCTACCAATGAACTCCTGATAACTCCGCTAAAGTTCTTGTTGTTGTTGTTGCTGTTGTTAGGTTCCATCGAGTTGGGTCCAACTCATAGCCACCCCATGTACCACAGAATAAAACACTGCCTGGCCCTGTGCCATCCTCACAATTGTTGCTGTGCATGAGCCCATTGTTGCAGCCACTGTGTCAATCCATCTCATTGAGGGTCTTCCTCTTTTTGCTGACCCTCTACTTTACCAAGCATGATGTCCTTCTCCAGGGACTAAACCCTCCTGACAACATGTCCAAAGTATGTGAGACGTACTCTTACCATCCTTGCTTCTAAGGAGCATTCTGGCTATACCTCTTCTGAGACAGACCTGTTCATTCTTTTGGCAGTCCATGGTATATTCAATATTCTTCACCAATACCAGAATTCAAAGGCATCAATTCTTCTTCAGTCTACCTTATTAATTGTCCAGCTTTCACATGCATATGAGGCAGTTGAAAATACCATGGCTTGGGTCAGGCACACCTTAGTCTTCAAGGTGACATCTTTGCTTTTTAACATTTAAAGAGGTCTTTTGCAGAAGATCTGCCCAATGCAACATGTCGGTTGATTTCTTGACTGCTGCTTCCATGGATGTTGACTGTGGATCCATGTAAAATAAAATCCTTGACAACTTCAATATATTCTCTGTTTATCATGATGTTGTTTAGTGGTCCAATTTGAGGATTTTTGTTTTCTTTATGTTAAGGTGTAATCCATACTGAAGGCTATGGTATTTGATCTTCATCAGTAAGTGCTTCAAGTCCTCTCCACTTTCAGCAAGCAAGGTTGTGTCATCTGCATAATGCAGGTTGTGAATGAGTCTTCCACCAATCCTGATTCCCCATTCTTCTTCATATAGTCCAGCATCTAGGATTATTTGCTCAGCATACTGACTGAATAATTATGGTGAAAGGATACAACCCTGAGACATATATTTCCTGACGTTAAACCACATACTATCCCCTCGTTATGTTCAAATGACTGCCTCTTGATCTATGTACAGGTTCTTCATGAGCACAATTAAGTGTTCTGGAATTCCCATTCTACACAATGTTATCCATAATTTGTTATGATCCACACAGTCAAATGCCTTTGCTTAGTCAATAAAACACAGGTAAACATCTTTCTGGTACTTTCTATGTTTCAGCTAGGATCCATCTGACATCAACAATGATAACCCTGGTTCCACGTCCTCTTCTAAATCTGGCTTGAATTTCTGGAAGTACCCGGTTGATGTACTGCTGCAACCACTTTTGAATGACCTTCAGCAAAATTTTATGTGTGTGTGATATAAATGATATTGTTGGATAATTTCCACATTCAGTTGAATCACCTTTCTCAGGAATAGGCATAAATATGGATCTCTTCCAGTCAGTTGGCTAGGTTACTGTCTTCCAAATTTCTTGGCATAGACAAGTGTGCACTTCCAGCACTGCATCTTTTTGTTGAAACTTGTCAGTTGGTATTCTGTCAATTCCTGGAGCCTTGTTTTTCACCAATGCCTTCAGTGCAACTTGGACCTCTTTCCTTCAGTACCATCAGTTCCTGATCATATGCTACCTTCTGAAATGGTTGAATGTCAACCAATTCTTTTTGATATAGTGACTCTGTGTATTCCTTCCATCTTCTTTTGATGCTTCCTGCGTTGTTTAATAATTTCCCCATAGAATCCTTCAATATTGCAACTCGAGGTTTAAATTTTTTCTTTAGTTCTTTCAGTTTGAGAAATGCGGAATGTGTTCTTCCCTTTTGGTTTTCTATCTCTAGATCTTTCCACATGTCATTATAATACTTTACTTTTTCTTCTTCAGCTGCCTTTGAAAATCTTCTGCTCAGCTCTTTTACTTCATCATTTCTTTAGCTACTTGATATTCAACAGCAAGTTTCAGAGTATCTTCTGATGTCTGTTTTGGTCTTTTCTGTCTTTCCTGTCTTCTTAATGACCTCTTGCTTTCTTCATGTATGATGTCCTTGCTGTCATTCCACAACTCATCTGGTCTTTGGTCATTAGTGTTCAACTCATCAAATCTATTCTTGAGATATTCTCTAAATTCAGGTAGGATATACTCAAGGTCATACTGTGGCTCTCGTGGACTTGTTCTAATTCTCTTCAGCTTCAACTTGAACTTGCATATGAGCAATTTATGGTCTGTTCTTCAGTTGGTCCCTGGCCTTGTTCTGACTGATAATGTTGAGCTTTTCCAACGTCTCTTTCCACAGAAGTAGTTGATTCGATTCCTGTGTATTCCATCTGGTGAGGTCCACGTGTATAGTCACCGTTTATGCTGTTGAAAAATGTTATTTGTAATGAACAAGTCGTTGGTCTTGCAAAATTCTATCATGTAATCTCAGACATCGTTTCTGTCACCAAGGCTATATTTTCCAACTACTGATCCTTCTTCTTTGTTTCCAACTTTTGCATTCCCATCACCAGTAATTATCAATGCATCTTGACTGCATGTTTGATCAATTTCAGACTGCAAAAGTTGGTAAAAATCTTCAATTTCTGAGGCAGGGCCAGGATAGCAGAGTAGTCAGACGCTTCCAGTGGACGCTCTTAAAACAAAGACCCGAAAAAACAAGTGAATCAATTATATACGACAATCTAGGAGCCCTGAACATCTAAGGGAAAGTTGAGGATCCGGGGTGAGTGGAATAGGGGAGGGAGAGATGGTTCCGAAGCAGCGAGGAGTTGCCAGACCTGACCCGGTGAGAGCCTGAGCCCTTCAGGACTGAGCAGCTCATGGGCGAGCAGTGACGCAGGCAAGCAGCAGTGCTCAGGGGCATATTTTCCACAGCAGGAGAGATCGAGTGCCAGAGAGTCTACTCAGCCAGCCAGAACCAGTGAGAAGCAGCCCTCAGTCAGCCAAAGATATGTACTTGCATATGGCCTACCACGTGGATTAAAAACACCCCCCTTAGGGGAAAACCTCACTCCCATTTACCTCCCCACTCTCTGCTCTGCACTGGGCCCCAGACTGGCTTCAGCAATTGTCGAGTC
>NW_004443938.1:42002319-42003503 GCF_000243295.1 Trichechus manatus latirostris
ATAGAAAATTGAAAATGATAAAGATCATGGAAGAAAAAATACGGACAACACTAGGAGCCCTAATACATGGCATAAACAGAATACGAACCACAAGTAACAATGCACAAGCACTAGAAAAGAGACTCGATAACTGGGAGTTTCTAAAAATCAAACACTTAGGCTCATCAAAAGACTTCACCAAAAGAGTAAAAAGACAAACTACAGACTGGGAAGAAATTTTTGGATACGACAAATCCAATCAGCGTCTAATCTCTAAAACCTACAAGATACTGCAAAACCTCAGGAACAAAAAGACAAATAACCCAATTAAAAAATGGGCAAAGGATATGAAAGAAGATATTCATGTGGCCAACACACACATGAAGAAATGCTCACAATAATTAGCCATTAGAGAAATGCGGATCAAAACTACAATGAGATATCATCTCACCCAAACAAGGCTAGCATTAATCCAAGAAACACAAAATAATAAATGCTAGAGAGGTTGTGGAGAGACTGGAACACTTACACACTGCTGGTGGGAATATAAAATGGTACCACCACCTTGGAAATTGATTTGGAGCTTTCTTTAAAAGCTAGAAGTAGAAGTACCATACGATCCAGCCATCCCACTCCTTGAAATATACCCTAGAGAAATAAGAGCTGTCACACAAATAGATATATGCACACCCATGTTCATTGCAGCACTGTTCACAATAGCAAAAAGATGGAAACAACCTAGGCGCCCATCAACGGATGAATGGATAAACAAACTATGGTATATCCACACAATGGAATACTACGTAGGCAACGATAAAGAACAACGATGAAGCTGTGAAACATAACATGGAGGAATTTGGAGGACATTATGCTGAGTGAATTTAGTCAGCTACAGAAGGACAAATATTGTATAAGACCACTATTATAGGAACTCAAGAAAAGGTTTAAACACAGAAGGCAACATTCTTTGATAGTTACGAGGATAGAGAGGGAGGAGGAGGGTTATTTACTAACTAGATAGTAGATAAGAATTATCTTAGGTGAAGGGAAGGACAGCACACACTACAGGAGAATTCAGCACAACTGGACTAAACCAAAGCTAAGAAGTTTCCTGAATACAATCAAACCCTTTGAGGGACAGAGTAGCAGGGGTACAGGTCTGGGGACCATGCTTTCAGGGGACATCTAGGTCAACTGGCATAACA
>NW_004443938.1:42004188-42007802 GCF_000243295.1 Trichechus manatus latirostris
TATTAACTGGTCTTTTTTGTAGGCGTATGGATATTATCCTATCACTGACAGCATTGTACTTCAGGATAGATCTTGAAATGTTCTTGTTGAGGATGAATGCAATGCCATTCCTCTTCAAACTGTCATTCCCAGCATAGTAGACCATATGACTGTCCAGTTCAAAATGGCCAACACCAGTCCATTTCAGCTCAGTAATACCTAGGATATTGATGTTTATGCGTTCCACTTCAATTTTTGAAATTTCAAAGTTGTGGGGGCTACAACACTCACTGACAACCTAAACAGCCTCTTGAGTACACGACCAAGCAACAAAAAACGTCTAAATCATACCTTAGGAAAGTAAATTTCCACTGGACTTTTTTCACCACCACCTGCTTTTTAATGTTTAAAAGTTTTTTTCCCCCTAGAGAAGTCATATTTTTAATTAAGCAAGTGAATGTGGGGAAAGTTTGTATTATTAGGGAAATTATGTAAAATATGTGCCTGATTTTCTTTCTATTACAAAGTAATGCATTTCTTATTACATGGAGGATGAAAACTCCCAGGGGACACTGCAGGCATTCCTGAGAAGAGATCTCTCAGGGACACTGTGCATCCTTCAGGCTGAAGTTCGTGTTCTGACCACGCGACCACCTCCTCCTAAATCAGAAGTCCTTCACAACATCCCTACCAGGTGATCCTAGGCTCCCTGTCAGCTCAAAAGTTTTCCTCCATCAGGCAAAGAGCTGAATAGAGAACAGAAAAGGAAGAATGAGAAAATTCTATTCATTAAAAATTAGCAATGGCCTCTGGCCTTTTTGGAGACTTCCTAGGCCGAAAAAACATCTGCTGCAATTTACAGATTTTTTTTTTTCTGGCAAAACATACGATGCCAACACCACAAGACTCATAGCTATTGTCTTCAATACCAAGTATAGCAATAGCTAATACATCCCCGAGGATGATGATGGTGAAGCAATAAAAAACAAAAACAAGGAATATTTGATGGCTTATTTTTGCTAGTCTTCATGCTATTTATTTTATGTAGCTTATTTAATCCTCACAACAACTCAATGAGGAAGATGTTATTAGTATACACATATTACAGACAAGGAAACTAAGATATAGCATCCTACTAGTACCACTGCTACTCATCCATTTATTTATTTATCCAGCAAATATTTCTTGCTCATATACTGTTTGCCAGGCATTGTATAAGGTGCTGGAAAATGGTGGTAAATGAGAGATAGAAATTCCTTCTCATGGCACTACGTCTTAGTGAGAGTGAGACAAGTATATAAATCCATGACCTGTCGTAGGTAGTTGTAAATGCTCAGAAGGATACAGGGGCATGGATAAGATGGAGAGTAACTAGGAGAGGCTACTGTACACAGGATGCTCTGGGTAGGAGTCTCTACTGAAGCTGAGATTAAAGGTGACAAACAGCTGGCTTTGGGAAGAACTGAAGGGAGAGCATGTTTGACAGAGGGACTGCAATTACGAGGGCTTGGAGGCAGGAAAGCATTGTGTGTCTTTGCAGAAGAAAAAGAAAACCATTTTGGTGGAACCCAGGGAGTGAGGGTGGTATGAGATTAATTTGGAGTGAAGACAGAAGTCAGATCATTCATGGCCATTATAGACCATGGTATGGATTTAGGTTTTGTTTTAAGAGAGACAAGAAGACATTCAAGGGTTTCAAGCATAGAAGTGAGATGATCCGATTTAATTTCATTTCCAAACAACCCAAAGAAAGGGAGCTATTGGGTTGTCTCCATTCATTTCCACATCTTCTGACTCTTCGTGGTCTGTTGCTAGGATCTGATTAGTGGTAGGTAAGGGTTAATTGTGCCACTGTCCTTAATATGTGATTTTACCTGCATTATGTTGTGTGATTTTCTATTAAAGATCTTCCCTTCTCCTGAGTATGTTTCCCTAAGGAAGGAAGAGAATCTAGGTTGCTATAAACTTTTTGTTTTGGATTTTACACACACACACACCCCTAGGATATCTCTCTATCTATATAATACACACACGTATATCTCCAAGTACACAATATGCTAATTTTTTTACAGCAACATGTAAAATAAAATTGGTATAGCGGTGCTTACAAAAATAACTCCTGGGGGGAGGGAGGGATTGGCCAACAAACTTAGATGGCACATGTTATTTGCATAAAAATACAGTACATTATCCAAAATGGAAAGCATATATACACTTTCTTTGCTCTCCTTTTAGATTTAATACTATTTTATATGACTAAAATATATCTGGCAGTCATGTATACCTGAAAAAGTTGAATAATCACGATGGTAAATGAACTAATGAACTGCATTTATTTTCAAATAAAAAATTAAATCAGATCTGCCTTTCTCCTTCCCTTTCACTACCCCTTTCCCCCACATTTCCACTACCACATAGAGCCCAAGTTGCTGAAGCTATTACAAACAGCTGCTTTTTTTTCCTTGTGAAACATGTGAGAAACCCTGGTGGGGCAGTGGTTAAGAGCTATGGCTGCTAACCAAAAGGTCAGCAGTTCGAATCCACCAGGTGCTCCTTGGAAACCCTGTAGGGCAGTTCTACTCTCTCCTATAGGGTGGCTATGAGTCGGAATCATGAAATATATGTAGGTTAAATAAAAGACTACAGCTTATTATCTCCTTTGTAAGTCTAGAGATCCATATTAACCAAAAGTCATACGGCTACTTAGTGGCTGGCCAAGAATACAGTCAGATATATTAAGATTTCTCTTAAGATAGGTTTAGTAAATTATTCACCTAAAATTATATGCCATTTGAGGTGCTTTTTTCCATTCTCCAATACATGAGTTTCAATTATAAATAATGATGATCATTCATTCTATATGAACCATTGAAGTCTGGGATATAATTTATACAAGTAACAATTTCATAGCTTAACATATAATTTCTTCTACCTAACAGTTCTCATAGAATTGCTTTCAGTTGGTTCACAACCTTCAGAGTGTTCATTATTTGTAGTCTATGAAGTACATACCAAGGTTTTTTCTACCGTTAGGAAAACGCAAAGATTGACAGTATTTACATCTCCAAGGAGGCCCCAGCAATTAACTATGAACCAGTGGCAGAGTCATCTACCCTTGAAAAACAGCTCAGTTATAAATGCATGTAGCTCTGCCCAGTGCTGTAGCCAGGAAAAGGAAATGGAATACTATTAATGATGCTTTTGCCTTAGACCTGCTAGCCCTGAGATAGATTAATTGTCTGCTGAAATATTAACTCTTTTCTTCCCTGGTGATGCCATTCCTTGACTACCCTTGATATAGCTAGCCCTTGAATTCTTCCTTCTGCTAGTCCATCAGTGATAACAAAACTGCTGTGCAAATGTATAGAGACGAAAGTTTATCAGTGTTTACTAGGGGCAGGAAGGAGGAGGAAAAGGGAAGTCATTGCTTAGGGGGCACTAAGCTTCTGTTAAGGGTGATGGAAAAATCTGGAAATACATAGTGGTGACAGTTATTCAACATGATGAACATAACTATTGTCACTGAATTGTATGCATAAAAATGTTGAAATAGCAAGTGTTTTGTTATATTTATTTTTACCACAATTAAAACAGAAACTCATTGCATTGTACACTTAGGATTTGTGCATTTTACT
>NW_004443938.1:42007902-42046969 GCF_000243295.1 Trichechus manatus latirostris
AAATGAATAATAAAAATTAATGAAGTTAATTAATGAATAAACTGCTTTTCAGTTGAAAAAAAAAAAGCACATACAGGAGGAGAATGAATCATGGATATAAACAGATGGTGGAGGAAAGAGTGGTAGACAGCAAGGTTTCCTGTGAGATTCCTAATACTTCTAGACTCACCTTCTGATGTTATATAAGAAAATTAGGTTCTAAGACACTATATCTCAAATATTTACTCAACATAATTTCCAGTTATTTTCATTGTGAAAATTTCATTTTTTATTAGAGTATAAAATAAACTATAAATTTGATTTACATTTTCTCTTTAGCCAAGAAGCATCCTGATTTTCCAAAATTGGACAGACTACAATCTGACTAAATATGGAAATGAAAAGGAGAAAAGAACAAACTCACGGATAACTTAAGGTCATTTTAAACCCTTACAGTTGTTTCCTACATGGTAGACAAATCTAAATGCTGTTACATGATACCAGTATAATTCATACTGTCTTAGTGAATCACTGTGCTTCCAAAAAAGAACAAAAATATACAATTAGCTTCCCAGAAGCTGAATACAATGTTGGCAAACTGAATAAAATATTCACTGTGTGAGTCAGTCAGGGTGTTCTTTGCTATCTCCAAGACATACAGTAGCAATTGCAGACATATTGTCTTTGGCCTTCAGCCCATGTACTTGGGCACCAAGTAGGTATGTGACAAATGTGATAGTGGGGCAGCATGATAAGTAGGTCAGATGTACTTATGAGCTGACTGGGCATCTGGTCAAACACTGGAATGCCTTTCAAAGACACCAGTCCCACTGGGATTTGAATGAAATTATTTCGAGGCAATGTTGTATAGTGGTAAAAGGCATGAATTCTTGAACTCTTTTTTACCATACAGGATGAACCATGAATTCAAAACCTAACTTTGCTGCTTAGCTGAGTGACCTCAAGCAACTTTCTTAACTCTGGGTCCTTCAGTTTTGTCTATATGTATATGATGGAGATAAGAGTAGTATGTACCTCACAGAGCTATTGTGAGGCTTGAGTTAACCTATAAAATGTCTCAATAGTGCTTACACAAAGGAATACTATAAGAGTGGTTGCTAATTATTTTTTGTTGTAGTTATATTGGAGCTTAAATCCTCAAAGTTGTTGTTGTTGTTGTTAGGTGCTGTTGAGTTGGTTCCAATTCATAGCACTCCTATGTACAACAGAAAGAAACACTAGCCAGTCCTGTGACATGAAAATAATCATTATGTTTGAGTCTATTGTTGCAGCCACTGTGTCAATCCATCTCATTGATGGTCTTCCTCTCTTTCGCTGACCCTCTACTTCACCAAGCATGATATCCTTCTCCAGGGAATGGTCTCCCCTGATAACATATCCAAAGTACATGAGACGAAGTCTCGCCATCTTCTCTTCTAAACAGCATTATGGCTGTACTTTTTCCAAGACAGATTTGTTTGTTCTTCTGGCAGTCCATGGTATATTCAATATTCTTCGTCAACATCGTAATTGAAAGGCATCAATTCTTCTTTGATCTTCCTTATTCATTGCCCAACTTTCTCATGCATATGAGGCAATTGAAAATACCATGGCTTGAGTTAGGCACACCTTAGTCCTCAAAATGACATCTTTGCTTTTTAACACTTTAAAGATATCTTTTGCAGCACATTCTCCCAATGCAATATGTCGCTTGATTTCTTGACTGCTGCTTCCATGGGTGTTGATTGTGTATCCAAGTAAAATGAAATCTTTGATAACTTCAGTATAGTTTCTGTTTATTATGATGTTGCTTACTGGTCTAGTTGTGAGGATTTTTGTTTTCTTTACGTTGAGATGTAATCCATACTGTAGTCTTTGATCTTCATCAACAAGCACTTAGAATCCTCTTCACTTTCAGCAAGCAAGGTGTGTCATCTGCATATGGCAGATTGTTAATGAGTCTTCCTCCAATTCTGATGCCACGTTCTTGTTCATATAGTCCAGTTTCTTGGATTATTTGCTCAGCATACAGATTTAGTAAGTATGGTGAGAGGATACAACCCTGACACACATCTTTCCCGATTTTAAACCACGCAGGATTTTTAACCCTTGTTCTGTTCAAATGACTGCCTCTTGGTCTATGTACAGGTTCCTCATGAGCACAATTAGGTGTTCTGGAATTCCCATTCTTCCCAATGTTAACCATAATTTGTTATGATCCACACAGTCGAATGCCTTTGCATAGTTAATAAAACACAGGTAAACATCTTTCTGGTATTGTCTGCTTTCAGCCAGGATCCATCTGACATCAGCAATGTTCCATGTCCTCTTCTGAATCCAGCTTGAATCTCTGGCAGGTCCCTGTACTGCTGCAATACTTTTGAATGATCTTCAGCAAAATTTTACTTGTGTGTAATATTAATGATATTGTTCGATAATTGCCACATTCTGTTGGATCACCTTTCTTTGGAATGGGCACAAATATGGATCTCTTCCAGTTGGTTGTCCAAGTAGCTGTCTTCTAAATTTCTTGGCATAGATGAGTGACGACTTTCTGTGTTGCAGCCATTTGTTGAAGCATCTCAATTGGTATTCCGTCAATTCCTGGAGCCTTGCTTTTCACCAAAGCTTTCAGTTCAGCTTGGACTTCTTCCTTCAATACCATCAGTTCTTGATCATATGCTACCTCCTGAAATGGTTGACCATCGACCAATTCTTTTTGGTACAGTGGCTCTGTGTATTCCTTCCATCTTTCTTTTGATGCTTCCTGCATTGTTCAATATTTTGCCAATAGAATCCTTCAATATTGCAACTCGAGGCTTGAAGTTTTTTTTTTTCAGTTCATTCAGCTTGAGAAATGCCCAGCATCTTTTTTCCTTTTGGTTTTCTAACTCCAGGTCTTTGCACATTTCACTATAATACTTTACTTTTTCTTCTCGAGCTGCCCTTTGAAATCTTTTCAGCTCTTTTACATGATTATTTCTTCTGTTCGCTTTAGCTACTCTATGCTCAAGAGCAAATTTCAGAGTCTCTTCCGACATCTATTTTGGTCTTTTCTTTCCTTCCTGTCTTTTTAATGACCTTTTGCTTTCTTTACGTATGATGTCCTTGATGGCATCCCATAACTTCTCTCGTCTTTGGTCATTAGTATTCAATGCAGCAAATCTATTCTTGAGATGGCCTCTAAATTCAGGTGAGATACTCAAGGTTGTACTTTGGCTCTCGTGGACCTGTTTTAATGTTCTTCAGCTTCAATTTGAACTTGCATATTGATGATCTGTTTCCCTGTTGGCCCCTGGCCTTGGATATTGAACTTCTCTACCATCTCTTTCTACAGATATAGTCAATTTGATTCCTGTGTATGTCCTCTGGTGAAGTTCATGTGTATAGTAGCCATTTATGTTGTTGAAAAGAGGTATTTGCAATGAACAAATTGTTGATCTTGCAAAATTCTATCATTTGATCTCTGGCATCATTTCTATCACCAAGGCTGTTCCTTAGAGTAATTCCTACCCAGATTTGAAGTTCTATTCTTCACAAGTGCAGCTATGCTGCTGCTCTGTTTTTGTTCTTTAAGGGGTAGTTCTTTTTCTTTAAAAATTAAATGATTCTGGAATGCAGACTATGGCACTACAGACAGAAGCACCACTCGATCCCTCTATAGCAAAGACCTGTAAAACTAAGTAAAACAGATACAAACATCAATCCTGGAACCCTAAGCATCAAATGAAGGAATAAAGAACTCAACCAAGCAACAAATGGAATAAGAAACTGACAGACAACAGAGAACAAGGAGAGCCACAGAGTGGAGGTCTCATACCAGCTATCATGGCTGGATTCCCCATTTGGATCCCTCAGCCATCAAGAACAGAGGACAGGGAGTACGGGAAGACAACTTCACAGAGCTCCCAAGAGGAGACAGAGTGCCTGGTAACCAAGGATGCACACTTTCGCACCCTCCACCATTCTTCCCTCTGCACAGCCTCCACCACTTTCCAGCAGCCACAGTCACTCAGCCAGAGAGAATCCAGCTCCTTGCCGCTCAGATTGGCCCCACCCCCACCAGCTGGCTACTTCAGTACCATTTTGTTGTTATTGTTGTTTTGGCTTCTTTTTGTTACTTCTCTCTCTCTCACCTCCTTCCTTTCCTTTCCCTGCCCAGCTGGTGCCTGTGCCATCTCCACTCCTTCTTGATGGGCATGCCACACTGCCCGGATGGGTAGCTGCTTCCCTGGTCCAAGCCACCATACCAGTGGGCTCCCTTGGGGCATTTTTTTTTTTTTCTCTATTTCTTGTCTCTCTCTACCTTCCTTTCTTTCCTTTCTCTCCTGGCCACATGCACCATTTCTGCCACTTTTTGACAGGCTGTGCCACACCATTCAGCCAGGGAGCTGCTGGCACATGGCTTTCCCAGTCCACGCTGTCACACCAGTGGGTTCCCTTGGGGCATTTTTTTCTTGGTTTCTTGAATCTCTCTACCTTCCTTCCTTTCCTTTCTCCCAACAATCTGGCCACATGTGCCATCTCTGCTGCTTTTTGATGGGTTGTGCCACACCGCTCAGCTGGGGAGCCACTAGCACACTTTTTAAAAATACGTTCAGCAAGGTACAGCTCAACTGCCACTCCTGCTTTCAGGTTGCTTCAATTCCTACACTGGAAATGATAATCCTATTTGTACCTTGATCATCAGGTTTTCACATTCTGCCTTAGAATATAATTTTCAGTATATGACTGTTAGGCTGTTTGGTGCCATTGAGTCTATTTCAACTCATAGTGACTCCATGTGACAGTAGAACCGCCCTATAGGGTTTTCTTGGTCATAATCTTTATGGAAGTAACTGCCAAGTCTTTCTCCCACAGAGCTGCTGAGTGGGTTTGAACTGCCAGTCTTTCAGTTAGTAGCCAAGTGCTTAATCATTGCACCACCAGAGCTCCTTCAGTGTATAACTATCCCCCCAAACTTTTATTTATACAAACTCTGTGAGGACTCTAACCAAAATCATCTATCCCATCTCAATCCTGGCTCACGGTTAATTGTTTCTACTTCACTACATTGATGTGAAGTTTATTTAAAATTTTTTAAAAATGCTACCAAGTCAGCCTTGATCGATGCAAAATTTAAGAGTAAATTTTCCTGTTCCTGTTTCTCAGGCCCAGTCAATGGTATTCCTTGTTTGTCCCTACACACAAACTTAGTTCTCTGTATTCACTTTTTCAAGGGACTCATCTATTCAAGGTGAATTACTTCCAGGTCATTAACATCCTGTAAACATCACCTAGTATAGAGCTTTGCACAGTCAACAATTTAATAAGTGTTTGCTGAGTTAAACACCAAAAACCTGAAATCACACGTCAAGAAACATTTTTTGAATAAATTATCCTCAGATTTATTTGGGAGGTTGGCTTTTTTTCTTTCTTTTTTTTCCTCACAAAAGCCATATAACTCACACAGGAGTTAAAAAAAAAATCACCTCTTATACTGAAGAAATTTTCATATGTAAAAGGTTAGTTCTGATGCCTCGTACTTAGTAAATATAGTTGTATAAGACCAATCTTGAATTTAAACAGGCTCAGTCACATGTAGAAGCAAGGAGACAAAGCCTCTATCTGAGGCCTTCTGTAGAGAGAAAAGTATTTGCAGCCTCAGTAGCTGATGCCAAGCATAAAAGGTTCCTCGACAGCCTGATGTCAAAGTGGAATATCTGCGAGTTTCCTCTAATTAGATTACTTGGCCTATATTTTTAAAGCCTATCAACATCAGAGCAGTGTTTTGCAGAAGGGATTCTGTGGCTTCCACCAGAAGTCTATATTTTTCTCCTGGGTACATCTGTGGCATTTCTTGCTAGGTATGATTGCTCCAGGTATGTTATTTTCCTTTCAGGCATCCTAATTGGATCTTGCTGATGAAAAAAAAAAAGAAAAAGATCCAAAGGAACATGCAGTACAAAATAATATTTGTCACTGATGTGGTAGGAATAGAAAATTACACAAACAATTTGTAAATTATAGGTTCATCACCACTGGGGTGAAAAGTTATAGATCATTTCTCACCCTCAATTATCCACTGGTTCCCTGTTGTACCTGAGCCAAATACCTGGTTTCTTTGCATGCTTGTCTTAACTTCTACTCACCAAGATCTAACACTCAAAAATACCAGCCAGAAATGACACTGGCCAGGTTCTTGTTGGATACCTTTGAGGGCAATAATATATGTTTACATGTAACTCATAATTAATCACTGAACTTCCTATTGAAGAAAAAAAACACATTTTGGGGTATATTTTACTGTCTGGGGGGCAAGAAATGACAGGATGGGAAGAGAGAAGGAGAGGCAAGTAAGGGGGGATAATTGAAAACATTTGACTTGGCTTGAAATAAAAGTACATATTTCACACATATTTTTAACCAACCCCAAAAGACAGTCTGACTTCGAACACACTGAACAGGAAGCCATTTAGTGTTGGAATGCTTGCTGAGCCCATCCAAAACACACATGCTCTTAATACCTTTGGGCTATCTAAAAAGGGTTGGGGTGAAAATATTTAATTTATATTTGCAATCCAGCTTCCTGTTTTATTTTTTTTCTCTTTGCCAACTCTGTTTTTCAAACTTGATGAAAAATGATAGGAAACATATTTCATTTTTCTCTCCACCCTATATTGACCCAGCTGTACATTTTACCTCAATTTATAGCTTATACCTGGTTTGAAGACCAAAGACAGAAAGGTAAAGACGGATGTTAAACTTTCATGGTTACTGTGGCTAAAAAGGAATTTGGGTAGAGGAAAGGTTGCTGCGGTGTCAATATCAAGGACAGGAGGGTGTGGAACGGGTGCTTGTCTTGGCTCTCAGAATGCATGCATTCAGTAGTATGCATTCAAAAAGGGTGAATGAAAAGGTATAAAGAGGAAGGCAATAACAAAAGAATTTTCAGAGTATCACACAAGTGTCTATGTAGACATTTGAATCCTATTAAATTTCAAAGAAACAGTCCAAATTATCAAGAAGAATTTTAAAGTATTTCAAAGAAGAAAAAAGAAACAACTAGATAATTAAGCATTATAATTCAAACATGAGATATTCCAAAACTTCAGTTAACTATATTGGAACATTTTTTACTTGGTTTAACACCGAAGATGTGTTCTTTTAGAATAAAAATAAGTTCCAGATGGGTGTACTTTACGTAGTATACGTGTTACCCTTATTATTGTATTTTGATTTATTGAGAATGCTGAGTCAATGTACAATAAAATACTTGAAAGAAAATCTGAAACCAAGTGGAAATCCAGCAAGTTTGAAGTTCAGATTTCAAAATTCTTGAACTCAATCTAATTTTCCCAGAAAGCTGACCACACTCTATGGAAATTCTGGCATAGGAAGGGTTTTATAATTGAGCAGTTTGTTTTAAATACTTCAAGAGAAGTAGGAAAACCTGTAAATACTTGAATTCAAATAAGTATTTCAACATTGTCTCTTGAGGCTGTGTTTCAATTTTAGTCTCGTATCAGACTAAGACTCCAAGTGGAACACCACCCTGCGAAATTCTACCTTGGGCTTTACAATGTTTTAATGTGCAAGTAACTGAGTTACCTTAAACTACTGCTTGCAGTTGATAAAAGTAAAGCAGAAAACCAATTTTACATTGTTATGGAAATATTCAACTATACAACAACACAGTTCCTTATATCCTTTTTTTTAACCAGCTTTCACAGTTTGTAAATAATTAATGTGGTAGCATTGATTTCTACTTTTAAATCTGATTTGTAAATTTGAATTTGTACTTTTAGTAGAAACTCAGATTTTGTACAAATATCACGTGGCTGGGGATGCATGTGCATTTTCATTAAGACTGCATTACTCATTCTTAACCCTGCAACATACTTTCACCATGGTTTGTGTTCAGGAAAGTGAAGTGAAAGCAGATTTCTAATATATATTTAAGGTAAACTAGAGTGGTGCAGTGGTTAAGAGCTGCAGCTGCTAACCAAGAGGTCAACAGTTCGAATCCACCAGCTGCTCCTTAGTAGCTGCTATGAGTCGGAATCAACTTGACAGTAATGGGTTTAATGGCTTTAGAGGGGATTGTCAGTCTACTGCACAACCCTAGCTATGTGTCAGCCATCTGCAATAATCTTCCAGTTAGAACTACTATTACAAAACTCCTAGGGGCGGTTTTCACATAAAACTATATCTCCTAGAATTGTTTAGCATTGTAGCATTGTATCTAGTCAGTTGTGAATTGTGTCAACCAGTGGTGTTCTGGTGAACTGGCTCTCAGGCTGAGGTGGGGTTGGGGAGGGTGATGGGGGAGCCGTGTTTTGTAGTCTTTATTTCTGTGGGATAAACACTCCCATCATGTTCAACGTCAAGGTACCAACTTCATGTCACTGAACACAGGTATAAGCCAATTCTAGCACACTGTTCATGTCAACTCACCCTAGAAACAACAGAATGTGTCGGAAGATATCCACCCCTCCTAAATGCACTTGCATTCTAGACCCCTCATGTTTCACATCTGGAAACCAGCAAGCCAAAGAATCTTGAAGCCTGTGGCATTAGGATCAACTTTGGGGAGGCAAGCTCCCCGCTCTACCTTGGAGAGTCCAGTTCGCCTGGCCAACTTGTTCTGCTCCTATTTCTCTCACCCTGGTCTCCCTCTGTGCTCTGACTGTGGCATCCAAGTGGTACTCTGCTCTGTCCCAAAGAGATGGCTGGTTAGAAGTCAGCTTCCTTTCTTCACTCCCACTATATTTTTGCCTCATAAAGTTTAACATTTAATTCCAGTGTCCCTTACCCTAAGTCAAACCACCTCCTCCAGCTAATGACTCAAACTGCACTTGATTCAAGGTATGGTTACTTCAAAAGGCCCTCAAAACCGTATCCCTAACTCTTCTCCTCATACAAGTCCCTCTAACTCCAGAGGTTGCTGCATACTTGTGTTAGATTGGCAGTTTTGCTACACTGACAAAATTTAGTGTTTTATAGGTTGCAGTCTCTTTATTAATGAGGAAGGATCTATAGCTTGTCCTATCTCCATTACTTCCTTCTTCTAAGCTTAGTCACCCAGGCTCCTCACTGTCACCACTTTGCAGTATAACCACTCCTGGGAACCATTCCTCGTAGGCACTATGTATGGCTGAATAATCTTCTTCAAAATATTGGCTGCTTTATTTCCCGTTATAAAGGTCACTTTCAGGTCAAGAAATCACACAAACCCCTCAATGCATGAGTAACAATAATTTTAACATATTAAGTTGGGTGACAAACAAATAGTATGATTCATAGAATTTTTTTTTTTTAGGAGCCTTGGTGGTACAGTGGTTAAGCACTCAGCTGCTAACCAAAAGGTCAGCAGTTCAAACTCACAAGCTGCCCCATGGGAGAAAGATGTGGCAGTCTGTTTCCGTAAAGATTACAGCCTTGGAAACCCTATGGGGCAGTTCTACTCTGTCCTTGCTACGAGTCGGAATAGACTCGACGGCGAAGGGTTTGGTTTTTCAGTATGGTAGAATTTTTAACTAATTTATATTTTACGATTCACAATTACAAAGTCCTTCACACGTTTGAAAAATAGTTTTTATGTGACTAGATTAGATAATGCATGTTAGCATAACCACACTGTACATAACAATACAGAATAAATATTAACTATGATTCTTGTTTAGTACAGCACAGGGCAGTGTTTTGTTCTGTTGTACATCGGGTCACTACGAGTTGGAACTGCCTCAACGGCACCTAACAACAACAACATTATTATTGTTGATGTTGTTCTAAGTTCAAACCATATTACTTCACAACTGGAGTACTAAATGATCTCCCTGCCTCTCATGTCGTCCCTCTACAACCTAAACAGCAGTTGGAGTGATCATTTTAAAACATGAATCAGCTCATAAAACACAAATTTGCTTACACTTCCCAATGTTTTCCTGCTGAACCAAAAATTAACCAACTTCTTTCTTGTCTTATCCTACAAAGTTTTGCATGATCTGGCACCTGGTCTAACTTTCTAGCTTGTTCTTGTGCAAGTGATTCTTAGGCATTTCATAGCAAGTGTTTTTGCTGAAACTACTTTCACATAGGAGGCAAGTTTCTCTCCAGCAGTGGTTCTATATAATTAGCAAAGAAAACAAATTTTAAAACAAAGAAAATCAGTTCATAAAACATGTTCCATAATAAATATGAATTACCCAACTGATGTTTGACTGTTGCAGACATAGAGACTGAGAATTTGGCGATAGTGACTGACAGATAGTGACAATAGACAATAGAGACTGAGAATTTGGCAATAGTGACTAATCCAATACCACTGGAAAGGACTAGAGAAGCTGATTAGAAACCAGCGTAAAAGACAAAAGAGGTCCCAACAAAACGAGGACATGGACACATGGGCAAGGTCTTTCGGACTTCAGGTTCTACCAAAACCTGAAACCACCTGTGGTTTTACTCCCATATTATTTATAGTTGCTATATATAAACATAAACATATATTTTGTATATAAAATAACGAAAGTTATTAGTGGAATAACTAATACAATATGTACCAAAAGCAAAAAAAAAAACCACAAACTCATTTCCTTTGATTCGATCCTAACTCATAGCAACCCTATAGAATGGAGTAAAACTGCCCCATAGGGTTTCCAAGGAACAGCTGGTGGATTTGAACATGGCAACCTTTTGGTTAGCAACCATAGCTCTTAACCACTATAACATTAGGGCTTTGTGTGTACAGCAGTACTAAAATAGTAACTAATAGAGAAAAATAGAAGGAAAAATATCTAAAGGTCAAAGTGACTAACTCTCTCTGGTAAGGAGGTTGTTGGTAATTTTCATTTTCTTCTTTATATTTTTATGTATTTTATAAAGTTCTAATTAAGACGTGTTGGTTTTATAATCAGAGAATAGTATGTTAGCTTTTTTTAATGGGAGTCAGAAATATTACTACCTAACTAAAATAATTTATAATCCTCTTGCTTTATTTGCTTTTCTAATGGCATTTCAGATTAATACTAAATGGCCTTAACTATAAATACTTACAGCAATGTGAGTGCTGTAGCTTTGTCTTTAAAGCAGCCACAGTTCAAGAATTTCTTCCCTATTGATGTGAGTCTCCGAAACACATTCTTTGCAGTCATGCTGAAGACAACCCTCCAGGGTAACATATTGCCATTGCTGGAACAAAAAGCTCTAGAGTTTTATAACTTTCATCTCCATCAACTGAGACAGAGATTTATGAAAAGAAAATAATTTTTTTGCAAAGATATTAAAATATTCCTGTCTATAGTCATTGCTATGCTTCTTTCAACCATAACCTATGACCATCTTAAAAAAGCAAACTTGCTTCTTTGGTTTGTTCTGTAGAATTCAGATACAGCTTGGGCTTCTAAACCAATTGAAAAGCTTTTTTGTGTAGAATCTGCTTTTCTTTGAGGCCCCAAATTCTAAAAGACAAATGAAATATACACATATACATGTAAACCACTTCTCTTTATAAAAATTGAAAACATTTTTGCATGTATTATCTCACTTTATCCTCACAACATCCTTTAGAGGTAATAAAGACACAAATCCTTAGGTCATTGGGAGACTTTCAAAATAAAGTTAAATTATGACTTACTTATACAAAAAAACTGAAGTATTAAAGCTATTTGCAAACCACAGGATTTCAAAGGCCAAGCACTGACCTTGAGTAATAAAAAGCAATGCACAAGTAAATGAATGCAGGAATTATGGGCAAGGCAGATTGCTATCTGGAGTCTGGCTAAGAGAGCTGCAATAGCACTGGCAATGACAGAATGATCTCGACCAAGAATATTTTATACATCCTGAATGCAAATTATTTATTTTTTTCAGGAGCTCTTTTTATCCTTGTAAGACACTAGCTTCCCTTAAAAATCACTCTCCAACCCCTGTATCGTAATATTTTTAAATCTATCACTCAATAAGTGTTCATCAGGATTGGTGTTTATAATTAAATAGGAGGAAACTTACCACCTCCCCCTTACCAATGGCAGCCTTGCACACATCCTCCAAGTCCCAGTTCACATCATTTCTTCCCTAAAATCTTGAATGATCATCCTCCTTTTAAAATTAAAGCCTCATGACATTTCTTGACTCATAGGGCCAGAAACAGCCCTTCATGCTCATCAGTGTAACTTCTCATTTTAGAGTGAAGATAACGAGCCAGCATTGTTGACTTGCCCAAGATTTCACAACTAGACACTAAAAAAAAAAACCAACAAACCCGTTGCCGTCGAGTGCAACACATAGCGACCCTATGGAACAGAGCAGAACTGTCCCATAGGGTTTCTAAGAAGTGGCTGGTGGATACAAACTGCTGACCTTTTGGTTAGCAGCTGAGCTCTTAACCACTTTGCCACTAGAACTCCAGTAGACACTAGGATCCAAACCAGAGTTCAAGATCCTGGCTTCCAGATTATCGTCAATATACAACATGCTGCTACTTAATACTTTTCTATCATGTTTATTATTAATAGTTTTATGATTATGCATCTTGTTTCCTCCCCCAAATTTAAATCTCTTTAAGAGCAAGGACCTTGTCTTTGCATTCCAACAGTAGCTCCCATGCGCACAGCCTTGAGCTCATGGGTGATACTAATAAATACCTGTTGGTTTATATTAAATCAGAAAGAAAAAAAATCTTTTCTAAGCATTTTCAGATAGAGAGGACAAACTGCAGAGCCAGTAATATCTATCCTGACAATGACTAGTAATTAAAGTGTAAGCTGAGGACACAGAGAACACAGCACACTTTTTTGTATAACGTTGAAGTTTGTGAATTGCCTTGCTCTTTTGACTGGGGTGAAGGGAAGGGTGTGACATCATTTTCAAAGCATACTTATATAGTTCTGCTTAAAAAAAAAAAACAGAAATGTATACATTATTTCCATTATCAAATAGAATTTTCACTTCTTCCACAAGACCTTTTGTGATACAAATCCCCTTTAGTTTTCAGAGTTTAGAGAACTTTTTGTTATGGCCTTTAAATGCCAAAGAGTAAGGTTTTATGAAAACCAATATTATGATGATTCTATGAAACTTAGAATAGAGTTTACAAAATATTTAACTTTTTTCAAACTTGATTCACTTTCTGATTGAAATGGCTAGACTTGTTCCATTTGACTTTTCTCAGAGGTTGGCTTTGGAAAATAGATCTTATTATCATATATAATCATCATTATCTATTTTGATATTGACCATGATCTAACATAAAAAAATGAGCAAATCTGATGATGAAAACCAAGGAGGAGCGTGTATTTTAGCTACTTGGGGGCAGCTTTCTGTTTTTATTCCGTTTTCCATCATCATGTAGACACAGCCTCTGAGGGTATGCTACTGATGAGCATAACAGACTTCATAACAGGTTTTTGTAAAGGCTTTACAACAATAAATTATTTTAATCGTCAAGAGACTGGACAGGTGTTCTATGTTTAACCAAAGATTACATGGTTCCTTAGACATCAGAACTTACTTTAGAGAACAAGAACAGGACTTCAGAAATTAGTTGTTCAATTTTTTTTTTTTTTTCTTTCTGTATTTGGAAGTCTTAACTCTCTTTGGATAGTTAGATTTTACTCTAATCTTTTTCCATAACTCATTTTGGGTGAAATAGGTCATACATGTTTATCTAGAGTTTTTCCTCCTGAGATGAAACACCAGCAAAATTACAGACTTCTGAAATATGCTCAACACTAAATACAGTGCTGTTTGTTTTTTATCATGTAAAAATCCACCATGGCCAGTTGCCATCAAGCCAATTCCAACTCATGGTGACCCCATGTGTGTCAGAGTAGAACTGTGCTCCATAGGGTTTTCAATGGCTGATTTTTTCAGAAGTAAATCACTAGGCCTTGCTTCAAAGGAGCTTTTGGGTAAACTTGAACCAGTAACCTTTTGGTTAGTAGCCAAGTGTTTATCTGTTTGCACCACCCAGGAGACTCATATAGAAATAGTGGCCTCATAATAGATATGACTTAATAATAGATATTTTCCAATTAGATAATCCGTCAAATAGGATGAAAAACTTGGATTTTCCTGGAAATTTAAAGAAATAACTCCATTTCTTCAGTAGTTTCCAAAACAATTTTTGCTAGTCAAGAAAAATCAACATTTATTTTTGATTCTGAAAATATCTAATTATATCTATTTAAAGCAGTGATTAGAAATAACAGCAATAGATAGATAGATACTCTAGTCCAGTCAACTCTGATACATGTACAACAGAACAAAATGTTGCCCAGTCCTGTTTCATCCTCACAATCTTTGGCATGTTTGAGTCCATCATTACGGCTATTGTACCAATCTATCTCATAGATGGTCTCCCTCATCTTCACTGGCCCTCTGCTTCACCAAACATGATAGTCTCCTCCAGCTATTGATCCCTCCTGATGATGTGTTCAAAACAAGTGAGTCAGATAATGTTCTGTTTTGAGTCATATCACTGGCTAATTTTTGGAAGTGCAAGGTCTTTCTTCCTAGTCTGTCTTAGTCTGGAAGCTCCACTGAAACCTGCCCACCACTGGTGACCCTGCTGGTCTTTGAAATACTGATGGCATAGTTTCTAGCATCACAGGAAAACTCAAGCCACCACAGTACAACAAACTGATTGATGGAGAGTGGAAAAGACTTTATCATTAGTAATTAATTGTTATTAACATTGGCACAATGGATACAAGTCTCTTTTAAAAACCTAAAAATAATAATATTAATAAAGAAACATTCTCTTCATTTTTATAGAAGATCATAAGTGTAGTAGTGATATAAAAACATCCAGCTTCCATATCCTTCTGTCACTTAGACTACCAGAAGAAGCCTTAAACCCATGTGAATAAATAATCTCTTGGTCAAAATTTGGTAGTTCTTGCACCTTGATTTTAAGTAGAATAGAAAAGCATTGAAGCTGAAAGTTTTATAGGCCAATGCCTTTAGAATGAAAATAAGAAAAGAAAGGTAAGTTCAAGATGTGAGTGTAAAAGTAGAGAGAGAAGTTAAGTAGGGCTACTGGCAAGAAAGAAATACACTCCGCTGTTTGGCAGTCCACACTCTGAATGAAACAAAGATAGTCTAGTAAGAAAATCCATTATTAGCTTACGAAATCTCAAATGCATCCATTTCATAGAAATGCCTATTGTTTAATGTCAGTGAACTTATTCCAGTGTCTAATCCTGAGGAAAGCAGAGACATAAGGAGAAATACTAAAATTTATATATCACACTACCCAGTATGATATGATTTTCTTAATGATGGACTTTCTAAAACCAAAGATAAATTTGTTCCATATATGGAAAGGGATCTATAACTTTTTCTAGTTTTTTAATGTTCTTTTTTATTTCAGTCAATGAATATAATATAAACTAATCAAAGGAACTTACAGAAACATGCTAACAGTTTTTTATTAATTGTTAATAGTATTTAAATAGGGCTCCAGATTCTATACATTTGCTACTCTGAGACCAGGTCTCCTAACTATTTCTGATAAGGAATGACTTATTTTCAGTAATTAGGACAAAAATCAGCAATTATGTCAAGCATTCCATATTTGTTTGTATGGTTTTTAATTTGATATAAATTTGGGGGGAAGTCCTCTCTTGATTTGCTGTAAATCAACTCACTTTGAAAAGATAAGTTTTTTAAAAGATTGTAATTTATACCGATACTCATGACTAAAATAGTTACAGTCATAATTGTGAAAAAGTTTGATTTTCATGCCTCATCATTTTGTCTCTGCACTCTTCTTCCCCTTAAACCTTAAAAAAAAGTTAATTTCTAATAGCATATTTTCAGACGATTACTTTTGGAACTAAGGGTAATCTTCCAGTACCCTTCAATCAGCTAGGCAACATATTGTTATCTCATCAGAATTCTGTATTGTAGATATTAGAAATATTTTCCATTACAATTATTTGGATTAGAAAGATAATTTATATTTATTTATTTAGACCTCAGAGGGACCCTAGAAAGTAACAAGTCCAGCCCCTTCATTTTATATATGAAGTTTATTGAATGTATGACTCATGACTTAAGTTCCAGTTCTAAACACAACACTAACATACAAGAGCTGTCTAAGGTCAATCACATCTTAGCATTAAAATATTTGGGTTAACTAATCTTTATATCTGTTAAGTCTCCCATCAGATGGGTGAGGGTAGAAGAACCAGTACTTGCATTAATTCCCTCTCTTATTGTTAGCT
Source organism: Trichechus manatus latirostris (assembly GCF_000243295.1). Lineage (NCBI taxonomy): Eukaryota > Metazoa > Chordata > Mammalia > Sirenia > Trichechidae > Trichechus > Trichechus manatus. The sequence goes on from NW_004443938.1 coordinate 42,024,090, forward strand.
GCCATCGAATAGCTCCGACTCATGGCAACCCATGTACAAGAGAAGGAAACACTGCCCATTCCCGTGCCATCTTCATGATGACTGGCATGTATGAGTCCAGTTGGAACATATTCTCTTCTGATCCATAGGATTTTCATTGGCTAATTTTCAGAAGTAAACCACTAGTCCTTTCTTCCTAGTCTGTTTAGTCTGGAAGCTCCACTAAAACCTGTTTACCATGAGTGACCCTGATGCTATTTGAAATACTGGTAGCAGAGCTTCCAGCATCATAGCAACATGAAAGCCACCACAGTACAACAAACTGACAGACAGGTGGTGGAATCATCTCTACGGTCAACGTATCAGGCTAACTTGCATATAGCCAATCATAGCAAGTCTTTGAACAGCAACACTCGTAAGAAAACCAATCACAAAAACTGAGTTTCCCTCTGCAGGATATGAAAACCTTGAGATTTCATACTTAACAACACTGTTCCCACTACAGGGGAGCATGCTGTCTCTCTACTCTCCTACAGCTGGAAGATCAAGTCCCTGCTCTAAGTTTCTGGACTTCACTTTGAAGGGAATCTTCTTATAGAATCTAATCCATGTGGTCACCTGTGTAGCCATAGGGGCGAGAGAGAAAGAGAGAGAGAAAAACACATCTTCAAGATGACTAATGGACCATTGCTGCCTTTACCTGATGTCATTGCCTTTAATCTCTGTTACTATTACTTTATTATATAAAACATTATTTCTATGTAGTTTGCAAATTTCCAAACATGCTTACAAACTAGAATCTGTACACAAACTGGGGATTCCTATAAATTCCTTTGACAGGAAATTTTAGAAACATATTCAAATTTGTATTGTACATAGCTGATTCTCTTTATGCATAGCTAATAAACAGTAAAAAAAAAAGTTTGATTTAAAAAGCTTGGGTTTTAACTTGACACAAGACATTTTGAGGGGTCAAAGTATGAATTTAGCTTTCAGGGGCTTTTGTTTAGGATTTCCTTCTAGAGATATTAAGAAAGGAACAACTAAGTCTCCTTTCTGGATGACTTAAGTATTCACCAGCTTAAAGGCAGAATATTAAACAAGTGAATTTTATGAGGCTCTTTTCAGCTCTATTATTCAATGTTGATATAAGTATTCGTGACCAGGCTTTTAAGATGGTTTCTCTATAGCTTGCCCTGTTTGAGGCCTCATGAAGGCTTTACTTCAGCTCTATCTAAAATGAATTTTCAAGGAATGGGTATCATTTCATATCCCTTCAATACCGGAAATGACTGACGGTTTCCAGGGCCTCTTATGGTTAATATAATCTTGCTGTGGTGGGCCAGCGGGAGGCCTGCTGCAGCTAGATGACACAGTGCAAAGGAGAGGGCTATAGTAAGTTAACTGTGGGACAGCGAAGTCTCCTTTATGTGGCAGTAGAGACTGTGAGGGCTAATGGGCCCCTCTCCCAATCCATTGGTACAAAAGGTAGGAGTTTGCATTACCCCATTCAAAGGGGTGATGAAACAAGGGCAGTTTCATTACCCTTGCGACCTAGCAGGTTCCTGTCAAGGCTGTGTTGAACCCTCCATTGACCCACTGCTGTGTCAAATCAGGGAGTGTCAAAGAGTTAGTCCATTCATTTGTGTCCTTTTCCGTCATATATCCAATACACTGCTTGCTGAGATAGTAAACCAAAGTGAAAGAACTTGAAGAAGTTGACGTTTTTCTAACCCAGAATGACTCTGTTCGTCTGCCTAGTTCACCTACCGCTTGGTCTTAAATATGGGTTTTACATTATGCCAATCCAACCAGATATGCTCAATACAGTCAATTTGGGGTTGAAAGATAAAATAATACCTGTCCCTGCACTCCCTTCTATGCATTTCAATAACACCTGAACAATATTAACGAGACTATAGCTAGCAAGCAATTATGCTTTTATAATACAGATTCCTATTGTGATTTATTAGGAGCCCTTCTTTTTCTCTGACCACATGGAAATTAAGCAAATGCAAACCCAGGTATCAGAAACCACTTCCCTCTATTAATTTAAGAGCCTCTTTTAATTTCTAAAGCTGTTCTCTGCATCCATGGAAAAAAACAGTCCCCCACCCCTAATATATCAAGTATTAAGCAGTAACAATGTGCCAAATTCTGTAAAGGACATACTATCCTTCTACATTACCTATTGAGCTCATAATCTACACTACAGTTGGCTGAAAGGGCTAGAAGCTGTTACCTGAGATTTTTCTGTACTTGGGGAAGACAGGGGCTTCAAAGGAGAAAACTCTTTCCAACAATTGTTAGTCATGGTCAGCAATACCTTCTTGAGAACACTTATTTAGGTGACATTTTACCATCCCAATGACAGCACTAAGGGGATATAACACAGAAAACAACAATCCCAAGAATGCCACAAATTCCAAGAGAATCAGAGAGCCTGCCTATTCACCACTTGACAATCACAGCCTGGGAGCCCAGAGGCTGCTCCTGCAGTCATGCCTTGGACCATTAGTCCCCTATGTCTCTGAAATTAACCCATGAAAGGGGCATTACACTCACAATGCACAGGGCAGACCTGAATTAAATTTCTATTGAGACTCAAAGTGGAAAACTCTGAACCCCCTTCTCTCCCACCCACCCATTCCCCTTCTTAAAATGCCAGAACAAAAAGTGCTTTTCTTGGTATTATTTCATGTTATCTCTCTACCCCCTCCACTCCAAGTCTAAAACACTAGAGATCTCTGGCCTTGAGGGTGCTAGGCTGTTACCTTAGAGACTGCTTCTTTATGAGGCAACGGAGTGGCAGAGGGCATGCCTTTGCTGCTTACCTTGGCAACTATGAATTGCTAAATGCTGTTCTCATGAATGCGAGTCTTTCACTGCCATCTGGACATGCCCACAGGTATAAACATTCTTTTTCTTGAGAAGGACCAGGGAGTACAAGTTGCATCGATAAACCTCTTGAATGACAAACAAAGCCATCCCATATGGTGGGACAGCTATATCATACTCAAGTTGATGTAACTTAAGTCTCTAATGGCATTGCTCCCAAACGAGGTCAAATTAAGTATTCAGTTAATATGCCCAACCTTATCAGGAAAATAGCATGAATTAGGTGGAGGAATGAGGTATGGACAGGGAGGTCGAAAGAGGCTGTCACTCTAAAATAGAAGACCACTGAGTTCAACAAGAATAAATATACTGCCTTAAAAGAGTCAAGCAGAGGCTATTCATTTCCCACTAGCATTTCTCTAGGTGGAAACCCAACAGTAGGGAATCTTTTCCTTGGCTTGGTGAAACAAGACTGGCACTTACCCCATTCAAAGGCATTTTTATGTTCTTCATAGGCAAACATTACAGATGAAATTCTTAAAATATTTATAAGAGCATAGACTCTGTGCTTGATGGTGAGGAGGGGGATGGTGAAGAATGAAACAAGGCTCTGTTATGCTTTCCTGTAAACAAAGTTGCTATGAACCTTGGAATTCAGTCATATCCAGCTTTAAGCTTAATTCTTCAATGTGTCTATTTTTTTGTTTGGATGCTGTTGCACTTTTATTCCTTTTTAATAATTCACTAGCTCCTCTGGTATAAGGTCTTTTACATATCTATGTCATGTTCATTCATAAACACACACAAATAGAAGCAAAATATAGTGAAACCTGTGAGAGCCGGAACTCAACGGGACGGCCTTGTTTTTCCAGGTCTCACTAGTTTTCCACCTTTGACAGGGTACAGTCTTACCACTCTTCTATCACTCTCTATTGGTAGAAAACATTTGAGTTTTCCTTCTCTGACACCCTAGCACAGGTTCTGGCTTTTGCAGGTTTTACTGTATATAATTCTAGCCATATTTAAGCTTACATAAGCAAAATAAGATGCCCCCATGAACCAAGACTTCCCAAAGAAAGAGAGGAAGGGAGAGAAATCAGGCAAAACACAGTGGTTGATTATCCCTAATATGAGGAGAAGAGAGAAACAAGAATAAAGGGCAAGAGCTGTGTGCAGGGAACAAAATGGTTTCAAAATTTCCCTGATTTTGCCACTTATGAAAAAGACAAGTCTTCTAAAAATCTTTATTAACTGATGAAAGGACTAGAGAGATGGCCAGGTAAAATTTTATAAAAATTATGTCATTCCTAATATCCCTGCTACAACCACTGATTAATCTGGTCTGGTCTCAAACATGACTTGGGATGGAATTTGGAAATTTTTAACAACATATTCTCCTTCCATAACAAGAAGGTTTTTCTTTTTTTTTTCTTCCTTGGTGATAAAACTTTCCGGTTCAGTAAAAAGCTTTGTTTACCAATTATAAAATGTTCATTTTCAAGATGTTAAACTGACCTGGGCTTTTTCTCTCCCTCCCCTGCCCCCTTTTGCCTGTAAAAGTTCAGGATGTCTCAAACAGTGACTGTTACATTCTGTCTAGCAACCCTGGACTGTGGACAGTGATCTAACCTCTTGGAAAAGACATGGAGTTCACCCAAAAACTGAGAGAGACACTCTCTCGCCCCAGTCGCCAGCTCATAGGTTTCAAAGCTGTGGGATAAACCTCATGAACAGCTTGAGGCTCTAGCATGTAAGCTGGCAGCGCCAACTCAAACACAGAAAGCACTTCAGCAGGTATAAACAGCAGCCACACACCAAGCCAGGCCCCAGAAGGCAGGCAGGCGGTGGAAGGGAGAAACCGCCAGTCCGGCCCTTTGCCTGCGTCACTCTCCATCAGGCTTCTCCTGTGTCTGGGGACACAAGGAACAGAAGAAATTCCGCAGACTGACTACACGTTGAGGAAATCAGAGGTATCAGATTAAGTGAATATAGAAACAACTTTCTTCCTGAAATTAGAATGGTCTTGCTGATGTACACCCACAAACATACATATTTATAAACAACTCGACAGCAGTAAGTAACCTATAATCATTTTGATTAGCTTGAAGGCAGCAAAATTGGCCTTTGATAGACTATGTAAAAACCAAGGCCACTTCTTTGTCCATTGGAAATTTTGCTCTTTTTCTTAGCATATTCTCAGCATCCACCCTTCTCTAAGCTTTTTATGCAGAACTTGGCTTTCAATAAATTGACATCAACTGCTGGACAAAAAAGAATGACCCCACCACTGAAAGAGAAGTTCCGTTAGATATAAAGATACTGAACTTCCCCAGAAGCATTCTGTATGCCCAAAGAGTTTTTAAAACTAGAATAGCAGCCATTACAGGTGTTACTCATTTACATAAAAAACAATTTTCTAACAAGATGTAAGTACATTCCCCTCCCCTAAGAGTTTGTTCCACACCTCCACCCCCTATGTGTCAGCTTGTCATACTGTGGTGGTTTGCATATTGCTGTGAGGCTGGATGTTATGCCACCGATACTTCAAATACCAGAAGTGCCACCCATGGTGGACAGGTTTCAGTGGTGCTTCCAGACTAAGATAGACTAGGAAGAAAAGCCTGGCGATCTTCTTCCAAATATTAGCCAATGAAAACCCTCTGGATCACAACAGAATATTGTCTGATATAGTGCTGGAAGATGAGCTCCTTAGGTTTGAAGGCACTCAAAATACATGGTGGCTGTAACAATAGACTTGAGCATACCAATGATCATGAAGATGGCGAAGCACTGGGCAACATTTTGTTCTGTTATACGTGAGGTCGCCATGAATCAGAGCCAACTCAATGGCAACTAACAACAACAACAAAGAGTTTGTCGGCTAATATATCTTCTTATTATATCTTCTTATAAAGAGAGCTGTTCATTTTTATACTTTTTACCCTGTTTTGTATTTAAGTGCAGTTCACTTAAAGTTCATTTAAGTACTGGTGGAGTTGCTTTTCACTCACTTACTCAACTAGTATGTATTGAGTGCCTACTAAATGCGCTACTGCACTACTACAGAAATAAGCAATTTACATCCCTATCATCAAAAAGCACAGAATCTATTTGGGAAAACAGACCTCAAAATAATTTATAAAGTTTGTCAGCCAAAATCCCTAAAACACTCAACATTGTTTTCAGTTAACTGCCATTAAAATATCAATGGGAGTACATCTTGTGTCTGAATTCTCCAGTGAATTTTATGGAGGTGCAAGTCATAGAAAACATGGTCCCTGCTACAAAGGAACTCACAATCTTCCTGGGTGGCTTTAAACATGTTTCACTTGTTTCAATACTTTATATTCTGAAACTGAGGCATATACTTATGAAATGAACATCTCTCTAAAAGTCACAGACTCACAATAGCATAGAATGTTATGACTAACAAGAACTAACGTGGTTTGTGCGTAGAGATTTGACAGCCAAGTTACAAATGACAGGATAGGACCTACCCAAACTTGAAAACTATTTAGGGCCATTCAAAATTATGCTGATTATTAGCTCTGACTGGAGTTAAGTAGAAGAAACAAACTCTTGTCCAAGTGGGGACTGGCCTCCGCTTTTCTAAGTCATCAAACTCCGAACATCTGTAAAGTACTTCATAATGGGTTCATTGGTTTCTATTTTAATTCTATTTATTAATCTAGCAGTAACTGGATCCTTACATCACTTCAAAATAAAATGGCCCTTGCGTTGGTTTTGAACACTCCTAAATGACTTCTCAAATCTGTATGAAGCTTATTTTTCCAGTTAAAATAAAAAAGATTTGGAATAATGAGACTTTTTTTTCCTATTTATGGATATATGGAGTCAACTAACTTTATGAAACACTGGAAGAAAGATTTTTTTTTAATTTTTGATTTATTTGTAAGTTAAGAAAAATTCAAGCTTATTGGAATCATTCATTGATATATCATTGATTTAGTTAAAGGGTGGATCCAGCCTTAAAGACTCCATAAACAACATTTTAGTGAAATTAAATTCACGAATATGAACTATAAAAACCAAAAAATCAAACCCATTGTCATAGAGTCGATTCCGACTAATAGCGACCCTATAGGACAGAGCAGAACTGCCCCATAGGGTTTCCAAGGAGCAGCTGGTGGATTCGAACTACCAACCTTTTAGCCAGCAGTTAAGCTCTTTTAACTACTGGGCCATCAGGGCCCCAATATGAACTATACATTATGTTAGTAGATCCTCAGCTCTCCACTAAGAATGAGGGGATCAGATGAGTACAATGGTTTTCTGCTATTTTGACTTGGCTTTCTCTGTTGCTCAAGTCCTCTGGGATCTCAGTGGGAATCTTGATTTATTGAGTCCATAGTACATCAGGCATTTTGTGAGTCTGTTCACATATATCAACTCTTTTATTGCTCGTAATAACCCTATACTTGCATGTATTACCTTCTTATGTCACATACAGAAATAGATTCATAGAGGTAAAGTGCCATTCTCAATGTCACACTGCTAGTAAGTTATGGAGCCAGGATTCCAACCTGGTTATTCCAAGATTAAAAGTCTTTCCAATAAATTGTGTGCTCAATTCTCTACTCCAAATCTCAACGTGCCCACAAAAAATCACATTGTTGCAACATGCAAAACATATTCATCTCATCATATCACAGCAAAAGTCTTAACTCCAAGTCCAAAATCCAAAAATTCCCCTTCATCTGTGAAATCTAGAATACAAGTTATCTGCTTCCAAACGTACAATGGCAGAACAGCCCAAGCTAGACATTTCCATTACAAATGGGAGAAACTGGAGGAGAAGAAGGGATAACAGGCACCAAGCAAGTCAGCAGAACACATTACATTAGCCCTCAAGGCTTTGAAAATAATCCTCTGTTCTCTGAGACAACTTACACAATAACCCTGCCCTCCAGACTCTAGGTATTAGCCACAGTCTCCGGATTCTGAGTGGAGGCCCCTCAGCCCTGGGCTTCAGCTTCGCCTTCCAGGCCCACTGGGACAGCAATTCTGCTCCCTCAGCTTCAAACGCACCATTCTCCTAGTCCATCGGAGTGACAACTCCACCCTTAGAAATCCCAGGGGCCATGGCTCCACCCTTTGAAACCCCAGAGGTCTCGGCCATACCTTTTGAGGCTGATGCAGCTCGGCTTCTTGTGTTCCTTGTCTCTTCAGCTTCTGCTTCCTGTGGCCTCTTGGCCCTCGGGCCTCATGCCCACATCTGCCCTACTGGGGCAAGTGTTCTAAAGCTCGGTAGCTCCACCGATTAAGTGCCTGGAGGCACCCCACTCCTCCAGGAAGCCTCCTGCACACAGGCACTCAGCTCCCTCACTCTGTGGGTCAGCAAGCCTAACTCCACCGATAAGTGCCCGAAGGTACCCCACTCCGCCAGGAAGTCTCCAGCGCACAAGCACTCAGCTATCTTGCTCCGTGGGTTGGCTGTAGCACCGTCTCGGGCTGGTCTCCTGGTTCTGCTGCGGCTGGTTCTCTGTCACTGCCCCTTCTGTGCTGCTGCAGGTTCTCTGCTGCTGCTGGTCCTCTGCCGCTACCATACCTCTATCCATTCACAGTTTCAAAACCACTTCCACATTTTAGGTATCTGTTAGAGCAGCACCCCACCCTCGGTACCAAATTCTGTCTCAGTCATCTAGTGCTGCTCTAACAGAAATACCACAAGTGGATGGATTTAGCAAAGAGAAGTTTATTCTCTCATACTCCAGTAGGCTACAAGTCCAAATTCAGGGCATCAGCTCCAGGGGAACACTTTATCCGTTGGCTCTAGAGGGAAGTCCATGTCATCAGTCTTCCTTTGGTCTGGGAGCTTCTCTGCGCAGGCACCTCAAGTCCAAAGGACGCTCTCTGCTTCCAGCACTGCTTTCTTGGTGGTATGAGGTTCCCATGTGTCTCTGCTCGCTTCTCTCTTTTATATCTCAAAAGGGATTGCATTAAGACACTGATCTTGTCAACCTCATAACTATAACCTCATCACAGTGATAGAATTTACAACACATGAGGAGATCACATATAATCTCATCATAGTGGTAGAGTTTACAACACATAAGGACATCACATCAGATAACACAATCATACAATACTAGGAATCATGACCTAGCCAAGTTGCTACGCACATTTTTTGGGGGACACAATTCAATCCATGACACCATAGGATGAACAATTTGGCCTAATGTCAATAGAACACTCTACCCAACAAATGCAAAATACATATTCTTTTCAAGTGAAAATGAAACATTCTCCAAAATTTACCATATACTCAATTTTATACCAAGTCTGAATAAGTTTCAAAGGAATGATATCACATCATATTTTCTGACTACAGTAAAATTAAGCTAGACGTTAATAGGAAGACAATTTAAAAATCTGCAAGTATTGCGAAATTAAGCAATACATTTTAAAATAACCCATGAGGCAAAAAAAAAAAAAAAATAATAATAATAATGGAAACCAGAAACTTCTGAATTGAATAATAGCATACAAAAATAAAACATGGGGGATGGAGCTAAAGCTGTCCTTAGAGGGAAATTTGTAGCCTAAAGTACCTATATAAGAAAAAAAGAAAGCCTTAAAATCAGTGATCTATGTATCTATCTCAAAAAGATAGGGGGAAAAAGAGAAAGCCCAACAGAGTAAAATGGTAAAAGGTAGAAAAAAAGGAAATAATGAATACAAGCAAAAAAAAAAAAAGTCAGTGGAATAGAAGATAAATATACAGAGTAAAAAGCTAATTCTATGAAAAGACCAATGAGATTGATGAGTCTCTACTAAGATTAATAAACAAAAACAAAGAAATCAAATAACCAATATCAGAAATGAAAAAGGGGATATGACTACAGTCTACAGACACTGTAAAGAAAAAAGCATATTATGAACAACTTCATGCTAATAAATTTGAAATTTAGAACAAATGGACAAATTCCTAGAAAAATATAGCATAATAAAACTCACATAAGAAAAGAAATAAGAAATCTTAATAGTTCTCTATCTATTATAGAAATTGTACCTATAATTAAACATCTATTCCCAAAGAAAACTCTATGTTCAGATAGCATTGTTAATGAATTTTTCCAAATGTTTAAGAAAGAAGTAATACTAATCCTATACAAAATCTTTCAGAGAAATGAAAATATAAAAAACTTTCCCAATTCAATCTATGAAGCCAGCCTAAATGCAATACCAAAACCTGACAAGGACAATACAAGAATGAAAAATTAGAAGTCAATATCTCACATGATTATAAATGCAAAAATCCTAAATATGTTATTAAAAAAAAAAAAACAAACAATATATGACATCTATGCCGTGTTCATTCTAGCAATGTAAGGTTGGCTTGACATTTGAAAATCAATCAGTGTAACTCATCATATTGAGGATATAGGAAATAATATATAAATATCAGAAAATGCAGCAGTAGCATTTGATAAATTCAACATCCATACATGATTTAAAAAAAAAAATCTTAGCAGACTAGGAATTTATGAAAACTTTCTTACCCTGGCAAAGAGTATTTATAATAAGCTTTTGACAAGCAACATACTTATAGTGAGGTGTTGAGAGATATTTTTTCTTTTCTGAGATCTAGAATGAGCCAAGGATTCCTACTATCATCACTTCTACTCAACATTGTACCAGAGGTCCTGACTAATGCAATAAGTCAAGAGGAAAAAAATAAAAGATATAAGGATTGGGAAGCAAGAAATAAAACTCTCATATTTGAAGGCTACCTGTGTAGATACACAGAAAATACAAAAGAATGTACAAGTCAATTATTAGAATTATTAACCAGATATAGAAAAAGAAAATGTGCTAGATACAAGATAAATATGAAAAGAACAATTTTATTGTTGTATACTAGCAATATACAGTTATTAGACAAAATATTAAATATATATAAAATATTAAACTTTAAATGGCATCATTATCTAAGAAACAATCTAATCAAATATATCCAAGAGCACTACTACAAAGAGAAATTAAAAAAGACATTAATAAATGGAGGATTATACGATCTCAATCAAAATCCAAGAAGGATTTTGTAAAATGGGACTAGTAGTAATGCCATCAGAACCCGTCTAACTTCAGGGGGGATAAGGCAAATCAAGATGAGCCCAACGATGATTCCTATGAGGTAGAAGTCACCTATGAGGTAGAAGTCAGACATACCTCCACTCTCCAACCTTTTTAGCAACTCTAACACCAGCTGTCCCTCCCACAGAACTCCCTACTTCTCGTCTGGGTTCGATAATCCATTGCAATGGCCACGCAGAACTCACAGACCATACTTACAGTTAAGTGATTTATTAAGGAATAGGGTACAATTCGGAATTAAGATCAACAGGCTACAACTCAGGATCAGGGTTAGGAAGTATGTAGGCAAAGTCTCCCCTCTTCAGTGCAGGACAGCCCTCTTAGATCCGCTCAGCTGTGCAGGCCTCATCTCAGGCCCTCTAAGAATAGGCTCTTCTCAGCCCCCTCAGGACAGGCTCCTCTTAGCCCTGCCATCTGTCACTGCCAGCTCTGCTGCTGGGCCCCTTCCAGACCCCTTGCTGTCTTTAGTGTCACAGCCTTTGACCTGTGTTGTAGCTCTTTTAGGAAGTTCTTTGCCTCTTCTGTCTCTATTTCTTCTTTCTCTTCTTTATTCCTTCTGCTTCTTCCTGCTGCTGCTCTTCCTGCTTCCTTCTGTCTGACAAACCTCTGTAGGGTTAGCTGCTTATATACACAACTTCTGTCAATTTCAAGGCACTGCCCCTCCCAGTGGGGGGGGGGGTGGTCACAAATTGACCAATCCCCTATTGGTAGGCCATAGACACCTCATTTGCTCAGTAAACTACAACTCACCTCACTTGCATAATCTGTTGACCCATCCTTGCAAGGTGTATACCAATCACAGGGCAGGCTGAAGTCCAAGTTCAGGCAAAAAGTTTCAAAACCAAGTTGTTTACAATTCACCCAGGAAATGTCAGTCAATCTAGCAAAAGTAACAGACCCTCTGGGGTAGAAAACTAGGGCAAAGGTAACTCCTCAGGGCTTCGGGGGAAAAAACTTCTCAAGCTGTTTTTTCAAGGAACCAAGGCAAAAGGCCACATAAAATAACTCATTTCACCACAGATTTGCTATGGAAATTGTTAAGATCATATTAAATTATATGGAAATGCAAGCAACCAAGGACATCAAAGACAATCTTGTGGAAGAAAAAAAGTAGGGCTTGTACTACCAGATATAAAGACTTTTATAAGAATAAAGCACATAGTTTTGACAAAAATGATAAATAAATAGAAGGATAGGATAGGGTGGGATGAGATGGGATAGGATAGGATAGGATTTATAGGCTAGGCTAGGCTAAGCTAAGCTAGGCTAGAATAGACAGTTCAGAAAAACAGACATATACTGTCGCCTGATTTATAACAAAGGTGCTCTGTAGCACTTTCTAATAAAGGGTGCAGAGTCTATTGGAAATCTATATGGAGGAAATATTAGTATTAACTCCTTCCTCACACCACATAAAATCAATTTTAAATAAATTATAATGGTGAAATGTGAAGCAATACAGCTTCTAGTAGAACACATAAAACAGGAGAATAAAGACTTTCTACACAAAAGGCACTAATTACAAAGGAAAAAATTAAAAATGCAGACTTTGAGAAAATTAAGAACTTGTTGATTTAAAGGCACAATTAAGAAAATAAATATTTCATATATATGTATACATATATATAAAGAGACATTATATATACCAAGGAACTCTTACCCAGAAAAATAACTCTTACAAATAAGAAAAAGATATCTCATTTTTTTTTAAATGGAAAAATACTTAAAAAGGCCCTTCACAAAGGAAGACATCCAAATTGTCAATAATCATGTGAAAGTGTGTCAAACATCATTAGTTATGAGGAAGATACAATTAAAACCATAATGATATACCACTACACACCCATTACCTGTTGCCATCGAGTCGATTACGACTCATAGCAACCCTAGAGGACAGAGTAGAACTGCCCCACAGGGTTTCCAAGGAGCAGCTGGTGAATTCAAACTGCCAACCTTTTGGTTAGCAGCCGAACTCTTAACCATTGTGCCATGAGGGCTCCGACACACCCATTAGAATGACCAAAATTTTAAAAACAAATACATCAAGTATTGGCAAGGATGTACAATCGGTACTAGCTTACACCGCTGGCATGCATATAAATTGGCACAACCACTTTGGAAAACTGGCAGTTTCTTTTAAAACTAAATGTACACCTACACTATGAACAAGTATGTCTACACTGAGATATAAATATCCAACAGAAACATGTACATATATACACTAAAAGGCATGTAGAAGAATCATAATAGTGTATTTGTAGCAAACACACAAAAAAAAGGCAAACACAAAAATGTCCAGCAACAGTAAAATGATAATTTGCAATATAGTCCTACAATAGAATACCATACAGATGAATGAACTACTGATATCTGCAACAATGTGGATGGTCATAAATCAGCTAATACAAACATAATGTTGACTGAAAGAAGTCAGACATAAAAGAGGCCAAAACTATTCCATCTTGATAGAAGCAGGATAGTGCTTAGCTTTGGGGGATGTGTGACAAATAATGACTGGGAGGGGACTCAAAGGAAGGCTTCTAGGGTGATAGAAATGTACCCTGTCTTTGATCTGGGTTTTGATTGCATGTATGAGTTTACTTTGTCAAGTCAATACTTACAATGTGCATACACTTTTCTATATGTATGTTATACTTCTATTGGAGAGTTTAAGTAAAGTGGGGAAAACAAATTTTCTTTATCCACTGTGCCACCAGGGCTCCCATTCGATGATGTAGGGAGTATAAATTGGTAGAACCTCTTTGAAGGGCCATTTGGTAATATTTATCAACTGAAAAATTTCATTTCTAGAAGTTTGTCATATGATATGGGCATATTCACTAGAAATAAAGAGAATAATAAATAACTTCTGGAAGCATGTGTCACACACTCTTTTAGACACTTTACATGCATTAGTTTCTTTCTTAATTTCAATAAGCCTATGAGATAGGTAATATCATTATTGTATAGGGATGTGGCTATCAGTGTCACTTAAAAAAGCAAAAATTAGAAATCTAAATAATCCTCAATGATGAAATAAATATTAGCTCATCCGTATTATATAATGAATAAGACAAATATATATGAAAAAAGGTTCATAATTAACACAATAAAAAACAGAGTATTATTTTAGAGCCCATTTTCTTTTAAAAACTATAGATAAACACACATACACACATACTCATAGAAATAAACCTGGAAATGTACAAACTAAGCTTCTAACTTTGGTTATCTCTGGGAGGTAGGATTGTGGGAAAGACATGTACTTTCTAGCTTATGCATTTCTCTATTGATAGAATGTTTTACAGTGAGCATTATTATATTCATGATTAGGAATGAAAGTGTAAAGGCACACCCCACCAAAATTAATAATAATAATACATCTTAATTTGCACATTATTGTGCACAATCAAAAGTCAAGAAAACATGAAATATTAAAAAATAACTCATCTTAATAAATATATCTAATAAAGAAGTGAAACATATCTCAATACTTGTATCTAAATCCTTTCACTTTTTTTCAGCTAAATTTTAAGAGTAATCTTTCTTTTTAATACCAGCCAACACCAAAAAAAAAAAAAGTGTACTGTAATGAAGATTTGTATATTCTTTTTATGAGAAAACTATGTCTATATTTCTTGCCTCTTTGTTTTGGTGATACTGAATGGAAATCTTAATTCACAAGATTTGAAAGTAAGCCTTGCAAAACCATTAGTGGCAATAGCCTTTGCTAAATACTGACATCTGACGTGTGGTAGATCAAGTTTAGCAGCTTTAGAGTATCTAATTCTAAAAATGAAGTTATATGGAACAAAAATAAGAAGTCCTTGGCTCCTTGGTCAAAGAACTTCTTCTAACAGAACTGCTACTTTTCAGTCTTACTTAACTAAAAAAGAATGTTTTGAAGAGCTGGATTTCAAAATAAGTGGGCCAAATTGCAAGGCATAAACAGTATGTTTATATATACACAGATAATTTAGGGAAATCCATAGTCAGGAGAAATGCATTTTAAAACAAAATGTTTAAAATCTCTTTCTTCCTTTCTCTCCCCCTCTCTCTCTTTTTCATTATGCCCTTCTGATTAAACAATTCATCAAGAAGATAGATCACAAGTCCTTGAGTATTTGTACCTAAAAGGTCAGAAAACTCTGGCAAGAAGAAGAAAGAAAGAAATGAAAACAAACAAGAAACTTGAAGGAACTGTGAGCATCCAAAGACTGGCATTAGATTTGGCAACAGGTGAATTTTCTTTGGAGGGCATTGATTTTGTAAGTCAAAGCTATTAAAATCTGACTTCCCGTTTCAGGTCTGGAAGGCATAATGCACAGGTCTCTTGCTCCAGCTCTCTCTAGGGGCTGTATTTTATCCAACTAGCCCCCACTCCTTCACGGGCTCATATTTTAAGTGCAAAATCTACTGGCCAAGACCATTCATTTAATCTTGCCACATACTGTGCAGAAGTCTATGTCAATGTTAATCTGGCCTTCCCGGATAAGCATACGTACATGCCCCTACAAAATGCACAAACCTATGGTTCCCAAATATGCCTCATGATACTTTTAAATCTCAGGAAAATGTTCAATACTCCTTTTCCTCTCAACTCACTTGGAAACAGGCTAATTGCCATGTATTTATAGAACAGTTATTCACTACAACCCCCCCTAGTTCCATCATACTCCCTCAAGATGACTGATTCCAACTAGACCACACTAGAATCAATCCATCATATTTCCTTAATATGTAGACTCTGCTACTCTCTTTATTAAAGGACTGTTTCATGGCTTCTCCTCTTCTCTTTTTAAACCTCAATACCTCCTATATACTCTGACATCAGTCCCCTTACAAGGGATGAACTGTCAATGACCCTGTCTGGTGCCAGACCTTTGACTTCTGCCCTACATTCTATTCCTCTTGCCCAAGTCTCACCTCTCTCTCTTACATCATCCATTTTTTTACCATTCTACTCATTATACTCAAAAGAAAACATGCTATTCCTCTCATCTTTCAAAACCCTCTCTTGATTCCACTCATTCCTCCAGGTTCACATATTTCTGTCCCAAAATGCCCCCAAGTGACGTCTACACTTATTGCCTCAAATTCACTCCTCCCATTCTCTCTCAATCTCACTTCAAAGAGGCTCACCTCCTCACCACTCCACAGAAGGAGCTTTGGTCAATTTCTCAACCCTCATGTAATTGGTCAGTTTTCAACATTTGACAGAGTTGATCACTGTCTCTCCTTGTAAAAACACTTTTTTACTTGACTTCTATGACAGTGCTGCTCTTCTGGTTTTCCTCCTACTTATTGTCTACTTCTCACTCTCTTTTTCTTGTTCATTCACCTGTCCCAAATAGGAGACCCCAAGACTCAATCCTTGGGTCTTTTCTCTGTGTTTACTCACTGTATAGGTAATCTCATTTATTCTCATGGCTTTAAATGTCATCTATCTGCTGAAATCTCCCAGATGTATATATACAGCCTGGACTTCTTCACTGACCTCTAGACATAAATATCCAACACATACTCAACACCTCTAGTAGGATGTGTAATACATATAGCAAATTTAACTGATGTAAACTGAGCTCCTAATCCCCACCGTGCCATGAAACCTGCTCCTCCTAGAGTCTTTCCATTTCATTAAATGGCAACTCCATCTACCCACTGGCTTAGGCCAATAAATCCTAGAGTCTTCTTTGGTTCTTCTCTTTTTCTTTCCCCAATGGTGAATCCATCAGAAAGCCCTACTGGCTCTAGCTTCAAAATATATCCAGAATCTGACTAATGTTACCACCTCCACTGCTTTTACCCTGGTCCACACCACTTTCAATGGGATTATTGCAACAGACTTCTAACTGGTCTTTCAACTCCCACCATTGTCCCTTCACTCTACTCTCAACACAGATGGCAGATTGATCCTTTCAATACATATCAGGTCATGTCCCTCCTCTGTTCGGAATTGGCTACTTATTTCACTCAAAGTAAACACCAATGCCTTTACTATGACAGAAGATCTTCTTCCTTACCCTGGTCCCTTGAACAACCAAGTTTCTTTTCTGACTGCCTCTGCTACTACTTTACCCTTCTCTGACTCTGCTCCACCCACATTGACCTACTTGCTGTTTCTGGAACACTCCCATCTTGAGGCCTTTGTACTTGCTATTACCTCTTCCAGTAATTATGTTTATTTAAGATAGAAACCTGGTTCACGACCTCACCTCCTCCAATTCTTCACTCAGTGAGACTTTCCCTGAAACTCCTATTTAAAATTATAATCCTCAAAATTCTCCTATCTCCTCTTCTCTGCTTTTCTGTACAGCAATTACCACACATATTTTATAGTTTATATACAATGTTAAGTTCCATGAAGACAGGGATATTTGTCTGCTTTGTTCTTTGCTGCATCCCCAACATTTGGAATAGTGCTTAGTACAGTTAGTGCTTAATAAATGAACTGAATGAATAAATATAGTCAGTTTAATAAGTTCCAGGAAATATGCTAGTTCTTAGGTGCAGTAGTTTTACTTCTCATATGGTATCATGGTATAAAGTCAAAATTTCCCATTTGGATGACTCTAAAGAAATATTCATTGCAGAAAACATACCAAGTGAAATCTTTTCATTACCAGACTTATATTCCAGGTACATACCAGCATAAGGACCCTTGTTGCTTATATCTTCATATATCTGCCTGACAGTGTAAAGCAGAGCATTTTTTCTTAAAAGTAAATTTCCTAAGAAAACTATAGAACCAAACACAAACACTGTACTTTCTTTAAAATTAAGTCAGAGAGGTACTAGATAAGTAAAGTCAATAATAATGCCACTTTCCAAATTTTTTAATATGTATAACTTGAGTTTTTGTCTGATTTTGGCACCAGAATTTCTACATTTGGTGAACTTCTTAGCAAAAACTATAGGGCAGGTTTCTTTATAGGGAAAGTTCATTGCATCCTTGAGATGTATTTGATTCACTTTTCAAAATCTGTAGCAAAAATGATTTATAACAAAAGTGGAAGAAACTTAAGAGAACTGATAGCAAAGAATTTTTTAACCAGTTACTTCTTGTTTTCTGATTCTGAAGTCTCTTTTAAGCAAAGCTCTGTTAAAGCTAACTGCTTGTGAAACAACAGACTTTTGTTGGTGGCTTCCAGGCCATCTTGTGGCTGGGTCTGCTCTGCGTTTGCCAAAACTCTTTTCTTCTACCTCATGAGCATGTAGCTAAACAATATTTTCCATTCTCCTTGCACCCGAGTGAGCCCTAGGAATGGGCCCTCATATGTGACTCTGTCAAATGGTTCAGGCTGAAACGTTAAGAATTCTCCTATGTGATCCTTCTGTCCTCTCATTTATTGACTGGGTGTGGAGGAGTCAGCAGAGGACTCTGAGGCCCTAAGAGATGGTAGAGGAAGTCCAGGTCCATGAATGTCAACAAACTAGACTTCTCACTGACCAGGAACATCCACATTGGATCTGGTGCAAGCAAGAAATAAACTTTCATTGTGTTAAGGCATTGGGATTTGGGGGTTTATGACAGTAACCTTTGTTACTTAAGTAAAATATTACTAGACACTCTGTTCCCCAGAAGTAGTAAATGACACATATTGCTATCAAAGGCATATCCTCCAGATGTATGGCAAGGGTGTGTGCAAAATAAATATACTGCACAGCATCAAGAAAAGCTAGCTTTCATCTGTTTCACTCAAGGACTACCACAGCATGACAGAAGTAAAATAAGGCTTCTCAGAACTAAGAAATAAGTTTTTAAATATAAATTGAAATAATTTGGAATGCAATACTAGTGAATAAGAACCTTTCTTCCTTCTTTATATCAAAGTTAAGCTTAATTTTTCCACTTTTACTCCCAAAAGTATTGAATCCAATAAGTACTTCTGAATCTTTTTTCTCCAATCAGAAAAACCTTCCACAAGAGTTCTTTGAGCATTGCCACCACATCATGACATATATCCACTTAAAAATATAAAATAAATTCATTCACATATTTTTTAAAAATATCTACTATGTCCAAGTTGCTGGGATAATAATGAGGAGAAAGCAAAGGAAAATATATGGTGCCTACTCCTATACCTGAGCTTAAGTTTCAAATCCCTCCATAATTCAAACAAATTTTCTTCATATTCTGCAGTCTGAAATTGATCAAACTTGCAAATCAAGCTACAATGATAATTACTGGTGATTGGAATGCGAAAGTTGGAAACAAAGAAGAAGGATCAGTAGTTGCAAAATATGGCCTTAGTGAAAGAAATGACACCAGAGATCTCATGATAGAATTTTGCAAGACTAACAACAACTTATTCATTGCAAATACTTTTTTTCAACAACATAAATGACTACTATACATGTGGACCTCACCAGATGGAATACACAGAAATCAAATTAATTACATCTGTGGAAAAAGAAGATGTAGAAGCTCAATATAATCAGTCAGAACAAGGCCAGGGGCTGACTGCAGAACAGGCCATCAGCAGCTCAATGCAAGTTCAAGTTGAAGCTGAAGAAAATTAACACGAGTCCACGAGACCCAAATTATGACCCTGAATATATCTCACCTAAATTTAGAGACCATCTCAAGAAAATATTTGAAACCTTGAATACTAATGACCAAAGACCAGACGAGTTGTAGAATGACATCAAGAACATCATACATGAAGAAAACAAGAGGTCATTAAAAAGATAGAAGAGAATGCAAGAATCAAAATAGATGTCAGAAGAGACTTTGAAACTTGCTCTTGAATGTCGAGTAGCTAAAGAAAATTGAAGAAATGATGAAGTAAAAGAGCTGAACAGAAGATTTCAAAGGGCAGCTAGAGAAGACAAAGTAAAGTACTATAATTAAATGTGCAAAGACCTGGAGTTAGAAAACCAAAAGGGAAGAACATGCTCAGCATTTCTCAAGCTGAAAAAATGAAGAAAAAAATTCAAGCCTCAAGCTGCAATATTGAAAAATTCTACGGGCCAAAGGGAGCCCTGGTGACACAGTGGTTAGGCATTCAGCTGCTGACCAAGAGGTCAGCAGTTCAAATCCACCAACTGCTCCTTGGAAACCCTATGGGGCAGTTCCACCCTGTCCTATACAGTCGCAATAGGGTTGCTATGAGTTGGAATCAGATCAATGGCAGTGGGTGTGGTTTAGTTTAGTTTATGGGCAAAAGACTGAATGACACAGGAAGCATCAAAAGAATATGGAAGGAATTCACAGAGTTAGTGTACTGAAATTTGGTTGATGTTCAACCATTTCAGGAGGCAGCATAAGATCAAGAACCAATGATACTAAAGGAAGAAGTCCAAGCTGCACTGAGGGCATTAGTGAAAAATGAGCCTCCAGGAATTGACAGATTACCAATTGAGAAGTTTCAACAAATGAATGCAATGCTGGAAGCACCCATTAGCCTATGCCAAGAAATTTGGAAGACAGCTACCTGGTCAATCGACTGGAAGAGACCCATATTTGTGGGCATTCCAAAGAAAGGTGATCCGACAGAATGTGCAAATTAGCAAACAATATTATTAATATCACACGCAAGTAAAATTTTTCTGAACATCATTCAAAAACGCTTGCAGCATTACATGAACAGGGAACTGCTGGAAATTCAAGCCGGTTTCAGAAGAGGATGTGGAATGAGAGATATCATTGCTGATGTCAGATGGATCTTGGCTGAATGAAGAGAATACCAGAAAGATGTTTACTTATGTATTATTGACTATGCAAAGGCTTTAGACTGTGTGGATCATAGCAAATTGTGGATAATATTTCGAAGGATGAGAATTCCAGAATGCTTAACTGTGTTCATGCAGAACCTGTACATAGACCAAGAGGCAGTTGTTCAAACAAAACAACAGGACACCAAGTGGTTTAAAATCAGAAAAAGTGTGCGTCAGGGTTGTATCCTTTCACCATACTTAGTCAATCTTATGCTGAGCAAATAATCTGAGAAGCTGGACTATATGAAGAAGAACACTACATCAGGATTGGAGGAAGATTCATTAACAACCTTGCTTGTTGAAAGTGAAGAGGACTTGAAGCACTCACTGATGAAGATCAAAGACTACAGCTTTCAGTATGGATTACACCTCAACATAAAGAAAACAAAAATCTTCCCAATTGGACCAATAAGCGACATCATGATAACTGAAGAAAATATTTAAATTGTCAAGAATTTCATTTGACTTGGATACACAATTAATGCCCATGGAAGCAGCAGTCAAGAAATCAAACAATGTATTGCTTTGGGCAAATCTGCTGCAAAAGACCACTTTCAGTTGTTAAAAAGGAAAGATATCACTTTGAGGACTAAGGTGACCCTGACCCAAGCCACTGTATTTTCAATTGCCTCATATGCATGAGAAAGCTGGACAATGAATAAGGAAGACCAAAGAATAATTGATGCCTTTAGGGGACTTCCGGGCAACATGGCACTATAGACAGAAGCACCACATCGTCCCATCACAGCAAAGATCTGAAAACCTAAGTCAAACAGAGACACACGTCAATCCTGAAACTCTAAGCATCAAATGAAGAGATAAAGAACCCAGCCAAGCGTCAAATGGAATAAGAAACTGACAGAGAACAGAGAGCGAGGAGAGATACATGCAGAGGTCCCCTATCAGCTACCACAGCACAGATTCGCCACCTTGGACTCCTATTGGAGATTGGCAAACAGGGGGTACGAGAAAGCAGCTTCACAGAGTTTCCAGCAGGAGAAAGAACAAAACGTAACCAGTGATATACACTTTTCCACCCCCCACCCTTCTTCACACCCACTAGGCCTCCTCTTCTTCCTGTGGCCACAGTCTCTTGGCTGGGAAGCACCAGCTTCACCCTTGTGGCTCTTGGATTCCACCCGCCTGCACTGGTCAGCTTCATGAGTGCCATTTGTTGGCTGCTGGTGATGCTTTTTTCCTTCTCTTTAAATTTCTTCCTTACCTCTCACCACCTCCTCCTCCTTTCTCTCAAATACCTGGCTCCATGTGCCATCTTTGCTGCTTCCTGAAAGGCTGCAAAACACAGCTCGACTGTGAAACTGCTACCCGGCCTGTGCTGCCACACTGGTGGGATCCCAGGGCTTTTTTGTTTGTTTGTTCTGTTTTGATTTCTTTGTTTGTTTGTTTTCTTCTTCTTTTCTCAGCTTAGGAGCCCCTTCTAGCTGGGCAGTACTGCATGGCTTGGGAACTACTCTCTTACTTTCCACATATATGCAGTGGCATCCCTAGGGGCATTTCTTTTTTCTTGTTTTTATTTTTATTTTTGGTTTTGGTTTTTTTTTTCTTGTTTCTTTGTTTTGTTTTCTTCTCTCTCTCTTTCACTTTTTGTCTTTCTTCATTTCTCAGTTTCTCATCTCTCTACACTTAACTTCTCTTCCTGTCTCCTGAATACTTGGTGCTGTGTGACAACTCTACCCCTTCTAACCAGGCTGTACTTCACACCCTGGGAGCAACTTCCCCAGTCCTAGCAGCCACACTAGTGGGATCACTGGGGGCCTGTCTTTTTTTTTTTTCCCTAATTTTTATTTATTCTTTTTTTTTCCTTTTTGTTTTTCTCCATTTCTCAGCCTCTCATCTCTCCACTCCAATGGCAAGCTTCTTTAGCACTCTTTTTGTTTGTTTGTTTGTGTGTATGTTTTTGGCTTCAGTTCCTCTCTCCTCTCTCTCCTCTTTCCCATATCCTTCTTAGCTCCACACAACACCATCTTCCCCCTCCGTCCTGCGTACCTGCACCATGCACTAAACATCAAACCCCCAAGCAGCACAGGCCTTTCCTACCAGAACATGCCCTGCACTGATTTCCGGCTTGCCCTGTCGACCCTAGTATGTGCCACAAACAACCTATCCCAGCAACTCCCTTTCAGCTGGACCTTCCCTGCCATATCATACCTGAGTGACTGACCTTGCCCATTGGAGAAGGAGGTGAAAAGTATCATGCCTACAGA
>NW_004443938.1:42051814-42058236 GCF_000243295.1 Trichechus manatus latirostris
ACTGGAGGACATTATGCTGCGTGAAATAAGTCAATCACAAAAGGACAAATATTGTATGAGACCTCTACTGTAAAAACTCATGAAAAAGTTTACACACAAAAAGAAATAATCTTTGTTGGTTACGAGTGATGTGGGGGTGGGGAGGAAATAGAAAATAGATAAGTGGTAACTTTGGTGAAGGGTAAAACAGTACACAATACTGGTGAAGCCAGCACAACTTGTACAAGGAAAGGTCATGGAAGTTCCATAGATACATCCAAACTCCCTGAGGGACTGAATTGCTGGGCAGAGGGCTGTGCAGACCATTGTCTCAGGGAACATCCAGCTCAATTGGGATAACACAGTTTGTAAAGAAAAGTTCTACATTCTACCTGGGTGAGTAGTGCCTTGGGTCTTAAAAGCCTGTGAGCAGCCATCTAAGATACTCCACTGGTCTCACCCTTTCAGGAGCAACGGAGAATGAAGAAATCAAGATACAAGGGAAAGATTAGTCCAAAGGACTAACGGACCACAACTACCACGGCCTCCACCAAACTAAGTCCAGCACAACTAGATGGTGCCTTCTCTGACCAGGATCACAACAGAGGGTTCTGGACAGAGCTGGAGAAAAATGTGGAACAAAATTATAACTCACAAAAAAAGACCAGATTCACTAGCCTGACAGAGACTGGAGAAACCCCTAGAGTATGGCCCCAGACACCCTTTTATCTCAGTAATGAAGTCACTCCCAAGGTTCACAGTTCAGCCCAAGATTAGACAGCCCCATAAAACAAAATGAGACTCATGGGGCACAACCGTCCAGGGACAAGGACTAGAAGGCAGGAGGGGACAGGAAGGCTGGTAATAGGGAACCCAAGGTTGAGAAGGGAAAGTGTTGACATGCTGTGGGGTTGTAAACCATTGTCATAAAACAATATGTGTACTAACTGTTTAATGACAAAATATTTGTTCTGTAAACCTTCATCTAAAGTACAATTAAAAAATAAATAAATAAAAACAATATTAGATGTTGAAAGTTTAAGAATTATATATATGGAAAGAAGAGCATATAGAAATTGGTCAATAAAATACACGGATTATTGGAAGAAAAAAAAGAATTGTTGCCTTTAAATTATGGTGCTGATGAAGAATATTGAATGTACCATGGACTGCCAAAAAAAGGAACTAATCTGTCTTGAAAGAAGTACAGCCAGAATGCTCCTTAGAAGCAAGAGTTGCAAGACTTTGTCTCACATACTTTGGACATGTTATCAGGAGGGACCAATCCCTGGAGAAATATATCAAGCATGGTAAAGTAGAGGGCCAGAGAAAAAGAGGAATATCCTCAACAAGATGGATTAACACAGTGGCTGCAACAATGGTCCTCAAACATGGGAACAATTGGGAGGGTGGCACAGGATCGGGCAGTGTTTCATTCCGTTGTACACAGAGTCGCTATGAGTCAGAACTGACTCGACAGCACCTAACAACAACATGGTGATCAAGAAAGATGATTTTGGATTATACTGGCAAACAGGAGGTCAAGGAGAACAGAAATGGAATGATGGAGGGGTGGGAACAGAAGGGATGGGCTAATGAGGAAGGGAGGTAGGACTAGCTATGAACAAGATTGGGTTATGTAATAAACAAGGAGTACATCAGCTAGCCTATAAAAACCTAGAACATTGAGCCTGAGATGATGTTTCCTGACTGGAAAGAATCAGGGAAGGAGCGTCTCTTGGGCATGGGAACCTGCACTATGACTCTCCCAGACCAAGTAAACTAGACCTGTGACACAGATGGAGGCAGCAGCTGTGTTGGTACTAGGAGAAGCAGAGGCAACAAATAGACCCAGACAGCGGAAGCAGAGTGTAAAGACCAAACCCTGCTGCAGAGCTGAGAGGAGCGACCATAGCTGAGCCTACCAAGTGAAGTCATTGAGTTTCCTCTTTGAAAGTTTCCTGATCGGTGAGAATGAACATTGGTTTTTGAGAAGGGTAAGTAAGTCCCCTTTTAGATATTGAGGCCCCATGCTGGGACACCTCCCAAATCTTGTTCTTTACATATCTTCATTGCTGTTGATATCCTTTGTTTGTATTTCTCTGTTATTAAAGTTGTTTTTGTAGTTTTGTTGTTTCCATGAGTTGTCTGTGACTATTCCAATGTATTATCGAATCCAACAGAAAATGAGTGCTGTAGGGGAAACGCTGGTGTCAGAAATGGTGGGGAAGTTGGAGGATGGGTATATTTGCCCTTTGCCTCATAGAAACCAGCTTGGGGTTGATTCTTATAGTGTATTCAGAATTGTCCTTACAACGTCTAAGAGAGCTCTTACAAACCAGGCTTTAAGCTAACGAGTTCTATTTAGTTAAATCCTCTGAATAAGACTTATTCATTTTTGTTTACTCTTATTTGTCACAGCCATAGACATCTACAACACTCCCATAAACGTCGGAATCCAATCTTGATTTTAATCATAAACTAATCACTTTTCTAGGAACTTGGATTTGTCTTTGATTTGCTTTTATACCTTCAAATCAACATCAAATTATAACTTCTAATAAAGTCTAAACTAGCAGAACAACTTATTGAATATCTTGATTCTTGAAAAGTACATAGACTGAGACCAATAACATGTATAGTTAAGCATTTAATACATCCTTTTTTAGATTGTTCATAATGTTAGTAAGTTGCATTTATACTCGAAAATTGCACTGGGAAGAGTTCTCAGAATTCCTGTGTTTCAGAATAACCTTGATCTACAACTAGAACAATAAATTTGTAAGTATTTATGAGTGCCTACCAGGTAAAAGGAGCCACTGGTGGCACAGCGGTTAAGAGTTCATCTGCTAATCAAAATGTTGGCAGTTTGAATCCACCAGCCACTCCTTGGAAACCGTATAGGGCAGTTATACCTTGTCCTATAGGGTCACTATGAGTCGGAATCGACTCGAAGACAATGGGTTTTGGTTTTGGTTTACCAAATAAAAGGTACTGTCCCTAAGCAAAGCACAAAATAAACTTTACTGTGAACTTTGTGCTTTAGTCTTCTCATTCGTAAAATAGAATTAACACCATCAAACCTTCTGCCTGATATGGTGTTTATAATCATTAGAGGAGAAAAAGTATGTTGAAAGAATATTGAAGACTCTAGAAATTACCACAGACATTAAGATATTAGTGTAGTTGCAAATACCGTTGCTATCCATTCAAGTTCCCATTCTTGGTTGAATATTAACCAAACTGTCTGAATCTGACATTAAAAAAAAAAAAAAAATTCTCAAGCTAGAATTTTCTTGAGAACAAACTTTCTCAACACATTTTAGAGTTTCTTGCTTATTTTACTTCTAGCCAAAGGACTGCAAAAACAGCCACTCTCATAATTCGTTTACACCTCTATTTTCAATCCCGGCCAGACTCTCAAATACAAAAAAGATGTGTGAAGATAGTCAGGGGAAAAGTTCAGTGGATGCTACTGAACCTCTAAAGCAAACTTTGGAACAAAAGTTAACTGTAGTTTGTTTTTTTGTTTTGTTTTGTTTTGTTTTGTTTTTTGGTAGTCAGGTGTGGTTCTTCCATCATACTCAGAAGGTCAATCTGCCTAATTTTTAGGGTTTTCGTGATTAAAGATTTTAATTGTGTATTATTTTTTTCTTATGCTTGTAATCCTAAATCCCAGAACTAAAACTGTGTATCTACCTAAGGCAATGGAAGATGAAGATACAGGAGCACTGAAACTCAGTCAGACTTGAAAACAAACTCAAGGCTACATACCTAATATTTGATAATTTTAGTAATAGAAGGACTTGAAAATAAACAGTTTTATTTATTCCCTCTAGCAGGTACTCTAACAAGAATTCACAAGAGACTCAGGAGAGTGTGGAATGGGAATAAGGGTCAGGATGTTCTGATGGAATAACCTCAATGTTAAATGATTCCTTCCAGTGTGTGTCAGGAGGGATCTGTCCCTGGAGAAGAATATCATGCTTGGTGAAGTACTGGGTCATTGAGAAAGAGGAAGACCCTCAACAACGTGGACTGACACAGTGGCTGCAACAATGGGCTCAAGCATAACAACGACTGTAAGGATGGCGCAGGACCAGGCAGTATTTCATTCTGTAGTATATAGGGTCACTATGTGTTGGAACCAACTCAATGGCACCTAACAACAACAGTCTGTGTCAAGATCTTAGGAGTGAGGAGGGAGTTTATAACAACTTTCTTCAGCTAAAGAGAGAAGGCTTTAAAACATAGACAAAGGGGGAATAACACCAGGAAAAAAAAAATTCTTGATGATGAAAAATCTCCATAAATAAAATGGAAAATAATGTTCAGATAGATAAATTTAAGGTTGTTTTGATAATGATATTTTTAAGGGCCATTAGAAGTAAGCGACTTTTTTAAAGGAAAAGGTTATAAAGGCTTAGGGGAGCTATAACCCCTCTATTTCCAGGAAGTATAAAGCATGCTTCTATCCTAGTGTGCCTTTTAGTGTGTAATTAAAAGAAGTGCTAATGTTTCTCTAATCATGGCGAACAGGACTCTTGTGCTTTATGTTTTTCCTAAGAGAGGAAAAACAACAACAACAGTGAAACTAAAATCACCAAGTTCAACTCCATGGGCCAAATCCTAAAAATAGGTCAGATTCAGCTTTCTTACGGAAAGAAGTACAAAGTAAAAAAGAATAAAACAGAAGATTTGAACTGCTTTTCAAAGTCGTTTGAATTTAATGTCAAGTCCACAACGTGACCTGGTTTTTAGGGGTCTCTTGTGAGCTTTCTTCAGCTCTGTACAGTCACCAGTGACCAGTGCATGATTCTGGGAAATTACAGAAAAAAGAAAAAAAAAGTTATTAAAAAGCATACATACTTAGTTCTTTATACTACTCTTTAAACTACACTTTTAAATATTACAGAAAAAATTATAGCTGTATTTTAGAGCTTTATATATGCGTTCTCCATAAGTTCACACATAAAATGGCAGAATAAAAATATTAAAATGTTCATATTCTGCATTTTGAATATTCCTTTCAGTATGTTTTCCAGCATGTATCATAAGGATCATGGTTAAAAAAATTAAAATAGTTTATTTTATATTTGTGTACCATAGAGTGAGATATAATAGGAAATCCTATTGTGTGTGTGTGTATTTTTAAACCTGTTGCGTTTTGATTCCGAATTTTTCTTCACTATCACTTTATCATTCATAAAACCTGTTGCCATCGAGTTGATTCCAACTAATGGCAACCCATGTGTTACAGAGTAGAACTACTCCATTGGATTTTCTTGGCTGTAATCTTAATGGAAGCAGCTTGCCAGGCCTTTCTTCTGTGGCACTGCTGGGTGGGTTTGAACCACCAACTTTTAGGTTAATAGTAGAGTACAAACTGTTTGTGTCACCTAGGAATCTCATCATTCATAGATACTCTCCTTAGTTTATTATATACTCCTAACCCATTAACCCATTCTGTTGAGTTGATTCCGAGACATAGTGACCCTATAGGACAGAGTAAAACTGCCCATAGGGTTTCCAAGGAGCAGCTGGTGGATTTGAATCCAGACCTTTTGGTTAGCAGCCGAGCGCTGCAGCAACCACTGCACCACCAGGGCTCCAATATACTCCTAGACAAACAGACATAAGTTGGAGTGGTTTTCCTCATGGATCAATTCATCCATAATTTTCTTAAAGATTATACATCTATAGTGATGAAAAGAGGAGGATCAAAAGTCTCATGTTCTACCTGCATTTACCTTCTAGATTTACCTTTTAGCAAACGATTATTAAGCATCTATAATTGTGCCAAGTGCTATGTTCAACACAAAGATAAACAAGAAAATCAGCAATCATTAGTGGAAAGAACTTAAAATAATTCAGGTGGCATGCTTTGCTCCTTTCCCGGCACAAAATAAGCCCTCAGTGAATGTTAGCTATGACACTGATGACAACACCAATTAAGACTCTTCTACATATGAAGCATTCCAAAAATTCTGTGCTTTTGGTCTTCATGAACATATTGTGTTACTAATTTTGTTTTTAATAATAACAACCTTTCTTCCTGCCATTTACAGTATAGTGCCAGGAGAAAGGGATTGGACAAATATACAAAAACCTACAAAACAATGTACAATGTGATTAGAGAGCTATACACAAAGCATCATGATTGCTCAAAATTAGGGTGTGGAAATGAGGACAGATTGCCTTCTTGTGGGAGTTGATATTTGAGCTTGTTTTGAAATATTAGAAGCAGTTCAATAAAGAGTTCAGCTAGGGGAGTTCCTGCAAAATGGCGCTCGAGGCAGAAGCCCCACGCCGTCCCTCCACAGCAAAGATCCGAAGAACTAAGCCAAACAGAGAATACAACAATCCTGAAACCCTAAAACATCAAATGAAGAGATAAAGAACTCAGCCAAGCACCAAATGGAGTGAGAAAACTGACAGAGAAA
>NW_004443938.1:42066133-42106167 GCF_000243295.1 Trichechus manatus latirostris
AAAAAAAAAAAAAAAAAAGAGTTCAGCTAGGTTACAGAAAGCATAAAGGTAGTTGTCAGGCCTGAGAGTCGCCAGTTTTAAATACTAGGCTAAAAGCTTATTTTAAACTTTATTCACCAAGGAATAGGGAGCCCCAGAAAAGATGTTTGAATAGGAAAGTGGAATATATACACATGCAGATTCATATATACATAAATAAACATAAAATATAAGTATATATATGCATATGTACACTGGGGCATTTGTTGTTCAGTTGTAGAATTCTCACCTTCCATGTGGGAGACCTGGGCTCGTTTCCCGGCCATCGCACTTCCAACGCAGCTTCCACCTGTCTGTCAGTGGAGGTTTGAGTGTTGCTGTGATGCTGAACAGGTTCCAGTAGAGCTTCCAGACTAAGACAGACTATGAAGAAAGTCCTGGAGATCTACTTCTGAAAATCAGCCAATGAAAACCCAATGGATCACAAAGGTCTGATCCCATTGGGCATGGGGTTGACATGAGTCAGGGGATGGCTTGCCGGCAGCTAACAACAATATATACAGCAAAGTGCAAAACTACTCCAAAATACTTTCTTCCTAGGTGGTCAATAATTTACTCTTACATTGGATATATGATCTTCAATCTCCCTACTTAGTAAATAATAGTGAAGAGCATGCTGGGGAGATGATGTTCTGGCTGCAGAGGGTGCAGATGATGTTCTGCTGCAGTTGGGTACCATGTTCTAGTCTGTGGTAGCCAGGACACAGGCCTTTGGTGATGCCTAATTGTTTTCTGGAGCACTTGCAGAGGAAGCATTGTACTGGAGGATTAAAATGCCACTGGTCCTAGAGGTTGAGAGACAGCTCCTGCTAGAATCTGGGATGGGGGAAGGGGGTAGGAGATCTGGGAGCAGAAAGGTTTCCTTCCAGTCTGCATCTTAGTAGTTGAATGATTCTTTTTCTATTGGTTGGCTTGTTGATCACCAGGGAGAAAATGCTGTGTCTACCACCATTCACTGACGGTCTCTGGTTCAGCGACCTTAATAGCTTCACTAAGGACATACAAGCCTCTAGCATGCAGGATTCTGGGAGGTAAGGGCACAAAGCTCCACAAGTGCCTAAAAAAAAAAATAGCCTCCAACTTTCCAAACTCCTGACCTTCCCACTACAAACTGTCCAAGGGTCCAGTCTCAAGAAGGAACAAAGCCATAATTAGAACTATGCACCTACCTTATGAAACCACTAGGACAATCCTGCTCTCCATTCCTGTTGACCTCAAGCCCCTGAGGAAGTTCACTCAAAGGTCATCTCTCATTGCTCAGACTCAGCTGAACAGTTCTCAAAGCCTTTCACAGGAATGCATATGTGAGGGCTCCAGGGGGCTTATGATACTCTCCTGCAAAGGACGATGTGGTTAAGCTATTTGTCCTGAGGTAGCCAAAAGAAATGCACCAGAAGGGAATGTCAGTACCATTAATGACCTGTGCAGAAATAGAAATGTTGACAGATTTCTACTTTTTTTCTTGTTTGATACAAAGTCTAAAAAAGGGCACCAAAATCTTGGAGCTTTTCTCTAAACTAAAAAAATGTCAGTAAGGTTTTATATGGTTTTTGAGTCGGCAGTTCAGAATCAGAATCCCAATATATTTGACATATGGGTGAGAGTAGTATAGGTATAGAATTTAACTCTATTCTTAGGACTTATTTATGTTTACTTTGACCTTGTGTCTTAGTTATCTAGTGCTGCTATAACAGAAATACCACAAATGGATGGCTTTCACAAAAACAGAAGTTTATTCTCTCACAGTCTAGTAGGCTGAAGTCTGAATTCAGGGCACCAGCTCCCAGGACAACATTTCTCTCTCTGTCGGCTCTGGAGGAATGTCCTTGTCATCAATTTTCTCCTAGTGTAGGAGCTTCTCCATGCAGGAGCCCCAGGTGCAAAGGACGTGCTCTGCTCCTGGTGCTGCTTTCTTGGTGGTATGAGATCCCAGTGTCTCTCTGGTCACTTCTCTCTTTTACATCTCAAAATAGATTGGCTCAAAATACAATCTACTCTTGTAGATTGAGTCCTACCTCATTAACATAACTGCCACTAATCCCATCTCATCAACATCATAGAGATAGGATTTACAACACACAGGAAAATCACATCAGACAACAAAACAGTAGACAATCACACAGTACTGGGAATTGTGGCCTAACCAAGTAGATACACACATTCTGGGGGGACACAATTCAATCCATGACACCTAGGATGACAGCTGATGACAGCTGATGGGACTCATCACAGTTGCAATAAAATCTCTGTTTATTACATGAAGTCAATAAATGGTAACATATTATGTGTTTAGTAACTTGTAAAAATTATGTTTAAAATTTGCCTACCTTACTAGACACTAAGCTCCATGAAGATTGTTGTTGGGTACTGTGGAGTTAATTTCTGACTCATAGCAACCCCATGTGACAGAGTAGAACTGTCTCATAGGGTTTCCTAGGCTATAATCTTTACAGGAGCAGATTGCCAGGTTTTTTTCCCATGGAGGCACTGGATGGGTTAGAACCACCAACCTTTCAGTTAGCCGGTAAGCACTTAAATACTGTGCCACCAGAGCCCCTTTCATGAAGGTTGGCCTCAATATATTTGATTCACTTCTATATCCCCTGCATAATTCCCATTAAATAGTAGGGGCTCAAAAAACACTTGGGAAATGACTATAGGCCAAAAGAAGTCAAAGAAGAAGACTCTTAAACAAGGTTTAAGGGCAATCCTTAGAGAGAAAAGAAGAGGGAGATTCAGTAAGTCATTCCAAAATTGTGGACCTTGTCATCTGATGAAGATGAGTCACAATAAGCCCACAGGATTATTGAGTTGGGAAACTGTCTACTTTACAGCTTGGCAGGCACAGAGTTGACTTGATCCGTATCCCACACAAAATTAAGGCATCTAGTGCTAAGTCTGGCATTAATTTAGAACATAAGTGGCTGAAAGTTTGTTCATATTTTGAATTCAAACTCAAATTTTAAAAATAAATTGGTAAAATCATATGGATGAATTTATAGAAAGTTCCTATTTGATTTAAAAAAAATAATTACAAATGAATCGACTCTACTCCAGTCCAGCATTTGTATACAGTTGCAAATTATTAGTGTGATTTTATTTTTATACTTTTCCTGAACTTGCTCAGCCTCTCATTAGAATAGCTCACCACATCTTCTAGTCCAAGGATCTACAGACAGTAGGACATACTAATTGATCAGTTTTATTCACTAAAAGTGGTAGATATATGGATATTCACTGTACAATTCTTTCAACTTTTCTGTGTATTTGAAATTTTTCATAATAACATTTTGAGAAAATATTATTTAAATTAGACAGGAAGATTGGTATGGGTCACTTACTGTCACTACTTGAATAGACAGCAGGTACTTATAATGTTTGGATATTAATGAAATTACCATATATATATGTATGCATTTTTTAACTTATCCTTTAACATTTATCAGTATGCTTCTCAACGTAATAGCTCTGTAAATGTTGGGCAAGTAATTTCTCTGAGCTGCTTCTATAACATTTAAAAAAAGTCACATGACTAAAGGCAGGCTGTTTGTAGGTTGTTAGGTGTCATTGAGTTAGTTCCGACTCATAGCAACCCTATGTACAATAGAATGAAACACTGCCCGGTTCTGCACCATCTTCACAATCATTGTTATGCTTGAGCCCATTGTTGCAGCCACTGTGTCAATCCATCTCGTTGAGGGTCTTCCTTGAATTTTTGGCAGTTCCCTGTTGATATACTGGAAGGCAGGCAGTGGGATGAATTACATGATTTCTTGATATCACTTCCTGATTAATGCTAACACATGCAGCTAGAGTATAAAACTCCTACTGCCTTAAATAAATTCACACATATACACATATACATATATATAAACACATACACAAATATATACACTAACTACTAACACCTGTCTGTGGGAGAAAGATGTGGCAGTCTGCTCCTGTAAAGATTACAGCCTTGGAAACTCTATGGAACAGTTCTACTTGTCCTCTAAGTGTTGCTATGAGTCAAAATTGACTTGATGGCAATGGGAACCTCCTGTCTGTCAGTCTGCCTTGCTGTGGTGGCTTGGCATGTTGCTATGATGCTGGAAGCTATGCCACCAGTATTTCAAATACCAGCAGGGTCACCCGTGGTGGACAGGCTTCAGCAGCACTTCCAGACAAAGACAGACTAGGAAGAAAGGCCTGGAGATCTACTTCCAAAAATAACCAATGAAAACCCTCAGGATCACAACACAACATTATATGAATCATTTGCTTTAGACCCATCATCAGGAGGGATCAACTGCTAGAAGAGGATATCATGTTTGGAAAAGTAGAGGACAAGAATATTCAGAAAAGTATATTTCATAACAAAAAGCTAGAAAACCAGACTCCACTGACAAAAGAATGAACAAATAAATTTTGATATACTCATAAAATATTGTATAGCAGTGAAAATGAATGACTTACAACTACAAACATTAATATGGATTATCTTAGAAACATAAAATCAAGTAGACAAAGATGACATACATATATTATGATAACATTTTTATAAGGCTAAAACACAAGGAACTAAATAATATTTACATCCATATGATTACATGGTAAAACTATTTTTTAAAGGGAATGAATTCAGCATAGAGGTTACCTCTGGGGATGAAACAGGAAATCGGTAAGTAAGAAATAAAATGGTATTGGTGTTTTTCTAGTTATTAAGAGGATGATGGATTCACAGGTGTTCCATTTGAAATTATGCTTCACAAATTATTCATATTTACATAAAATCTATTGTATATATAAAACAATACATTAAGATATAAAAGAAGCAGAAAGGGGAGCCCTTGGAAAAAAAGATGAATAATAGCAGTGGGAAGGATACACTGTGTATGTTTTCAGCTGTTTATTTAGTTAAATACATTTTTGTAAATACTAATCAGAATGGCATTTAAATAACTAGATCATCAGATGTCTTTTAGAATTAAAATTTTTAATTTTTGGAGTAATATAGCCCCAACTGTCATACATGTATATCTGAGTATTCATAAACCAATAATTTGCATAAAATATGTTCTTTCGATGCAATAATTTTCTCTTCAGTTTTATATACAAATATCCTGGGGCTGGCAACTTGACTCTTCAGCTATTATTTAAATGGCTCCTCCCTTTGGTTTACAACTATTTTGACAGTCTATACAAAGTAACTACTGTTATTGAAACAGAAAATACTGATATTATGTCATTCCCAGATAGGGTTAAGGAGCTAATTCCTCTCTTTCCAGTAGCGTCACTAGAGGAGTGTGGGGGATGCAGACCACAACAGGTGACACTGTCAGAGGTGTTGACACCAAAATGACTGTCTACAACATTTTTGTGCCATGTTTCAGCAGAAATTTATTAATTTTATAAAAATATCCCTATAGTTAGTTATAACAACAAAAACATATTTTGTAAACCCAGCTTACGTGTATCATATACTTACAAGGCTAAAACTCTATGCTAATTTACTTTTTGAACCTTCTAATTCTTTCTGGTCAGAGCCGTCATTATTACCCAATTACAATGACACTTTCAATCATGTGGTTTCCTCTGCACGTGCTACGAGCACACGATGTTGTTTTTGTTGTTCCTGGTGTTTTTACAGTCACTGATTTTGTTAAATTTTCCAGTGTTTTAGCTACAATATTGTGGGAATTAGTATTTGTGAACGTATATCGATAACTTTTTTGAGAATGAAGTAGTAATTAAAGGAAAAGAAGGAGTGATATATGAGAACTACAATTTATGAATAACATTAGTACAAAAAATTTACTAAGGATTAAGGATTCTGTATGGTCTGGTACAGGAGGAGGTCCTGGGGGGTGGGTGATGACACCAGGAGTTACAGCACTGGGTGACAGCAATCCTAATGACACCACTGTCTCTTTCCTCAATATCTTGACTAAACTGGTGTGTATGCTTTTTTTCTTTTTCAAAATGTGGGTCCTTTTTGAAGAAAACAAATGCTTTCAGAAGAAAACCATGTTATGATTAATGTTAACTAGAATAGATATCCTACGATTCTTTAGACTCCTGAACATCAGATGTTGAAAAAAGCTATTTGGGATCATATTACAAATTTCCCAAAAAGGCCACAGAGCCTTTTTCTAGTGATGTTGTAGAGTTCATCTTGAAAGCAGCTGTGAATATTTAGGGAAACAGTCACAAATTGGAACATAGTTAGGTTCTTAGTCATTAGGACAAAGAACATACCCAACACCAATCAATATGCCAGGCTTTTTAGACCACGAACAGAAAGTGAATTGTAAAGCTATAAAAATTTCTAAAGAAAATAATTTACCTATTTGTTTCTTCTATTTACCAAGCATGTCTTGCATTCTAATGGGTCAGTTTCTCCAATGTGGTGATAATGGAACATTAAAAAACTAAAGTATACATAATTAAGAGAAGGGCAAGTGCCCAAGTAGAGAAAGCTGAGATCCTTACTATTCAGAGTGTGGTTGGTAGACTATCTAGGAGCTTTGTAGAAATTCAGCATCTTGGGCCCACCCAGGCTTCCTAAGTCAGAATCTTCATGGCCACAAGACCCCACGTGATTTATGTGCACATTAAATTGAGGGAATCACTGGTGTAGATGAGTTTATTTCTAATAAAGTTACAGACAAAATCATTTTCTTTTCTTCAGGTCATAAAATCCCACGGAAATGTATATGAATAATGCACACCTAGAGAGGAATGTTGCTATTTGGAGAATATTTGTTTTGATGCATTTCTTCCTGGATCTTTTAATCTCTCTTCTAACAACAATGACAACAACAAAAAGTTTTTCCATTTTTATATATCTTTTTATGGGTATTTGTTTTTATGAGAAACAATATTTGTTTTGTGCTGTCTGGGGAAGCAGAAAGCAGCTGTTTCCCTTAGGTTGAGGGACACGTACAAACTCTTCAAGGGCAAACACTAAGCTGGAATTATTGTTCTGTAAAATACCTTTTCCTATTTAAAAAAAAAAAAAAAGACAAAATAGAAACAATCATCCCAATAGATATTAATCTTTAGTTTATGAAGACTGAGTTAAGGAAAATAATTGGAAGGACTCATTTAAGTATTCAGGTCAGCACTCAGTTAACATGTTGCCATTAGAGTTTATAGGTAACAAAACTAAAAGGTTTAAAAATACTTAGAAACTAGTTCTTTTCCTTATCTCCCATATGCAAAGAGCAATGTGCTAACAGTGATATTCTTTGAATGTATAATACAGACTTTAAAAATTAAATGGTAACAATACAAATATATCATAATAAAAATGCATTAGAACATGTCAATAGGATATAAAATAGTTGAGTTATATTTAGGTCAACAAAACTGGATTTCAGTGTTCAGAAAGAATATTGTAACATCAGGTGTGATTAGTGGAAATGCTTTCCAGAATATACTCCAAAGTCTTGTTGAGTTTAATTTATTGATTATGTATCTTAATTATTAAGACTTTTCTCTTTTTATTGTTTTTTTTAATTAAACAAATTTATGAAAACATTGTCTTTGTAAAAATTCATACAAAGGAGTGACTGTTTCTCATCATCATTCCCACTATGTCATCCCCACTCCACTGCCCTCCTCAGAAGTAAGTATTGTTAAGTGTTTTAGTTGTAATTATTTTTATTTCTTTTTAATTTCTCCCTCTCTCCAATAGAAATAAGATAATATTTTGACTAGAATAATAAATAAGATACAGCAAAAGTTGTAATTCAGTTAAAACTACAATTAGAGGGCACTACACAGCATAAATGCATGTGCTATTAAAAAAAAAAGGCTAGAAATTAATTATCTAAGTATCCATTTCAAGAAATTAGAAAAAGAAGAATAAATTTAACCCCCCTTAAAAAACGAAAGAAATAATACAAATAAGAATAGAAATTAATGAATAGAAAACACACATACAATACAGAAAATCAGCAAAGCCAAAAGTTAGCTCTTTGAAGAGGCTAATAACATTTATAAACACCCAGCAACACTGATCAACAAAAAGAGAGAGAGAAAGAGAAGACAAATTTTCAATTATCAGAAATTAAAAAGGGAGTATCACTACAGATCTTACAGGCATTGAAAAGCTGATGAGGATATTATAAACAAGTGTACACCAATAAGTTTAAAAATCTGAATAAAATGGACAGATTTCTTCAAAAACATAACAACAAAATTGACAAAAAAATATATAAAATAGGAAAATGATAACATGAACAACAGAGTCAAAAACCATCAAGTGCCTAGCAAAAAAAAAAAAAAAAATTTAACAGCACATTCAAGTCCTCCAGACAAAAAGCTAGGAGTCTTGGTGGTACAGTGGGTAAAGCGATTGACTGCTAACCAAAAGGTTGGCAGTTTGAAACCACCAGTGGCTCCGTGGAAGAAAGATGTGGCAGTCTGCTTCCATAGAGATTTACAGCCTCGGAAACTCTATGGGGTCGCTATGAGCTGGAATCAACTCGGTAGCAGTGGTTTTTAAACAAAAAACTATAAAATAGTATTAAAATAAAGAAGACTTGAATATATAAAAGCATATACCATATCCATAGATTGGAGGATTCAATGTTGTAAAGATGACAATTGCCCTCAAATTGATATATAGATTCACTGCAATCCCAATCAAAATTTTCAGTGTTGAAGAACAAAATTAGACAAATTTTACCATCAGATATAAAAATGTAATATAAAACCACAGTAATGAAAAGCACACACTATGGTGTAAGGATAAGAAACCAATGCTACAGAAGAGAAAATTCAGAAATAAGCCCACCTATGTGTGTGTATATTTGTTTGTGTGTGTGTGTATACATATATATCCCACATGAGTCTGTCAGTTTGTCATACTGTGGGGGCTTGAGTGTTGCTGTGATGCTGGAAGCTATGCCACCAGTTCCAGAATGCTTAATTGTGCTCATGAGGAACCTGTATATAGATAAAGAGGCAGTTGTCTGAACAGAACAAGGGGATACTGTGTGGTTTAAAGTCAGGAAAGGTGTATGTCAGGGCTGTATCATTTCACCATGCTTATTCAACCTGTATGCTGAGCAAATAAGCCAACAAGCTGGACTATATGAAAAAACGTGGTATCAGGATTGGAGGAAGACTCATTAATAACTTGAATTATAGAGATGACACAATCTTGCTTGCTGAAAGTGAAGAAGACTTGAAGCACTTTTGATGAAGATCAAAGACTACAGGCTTCAGTATGGATTACACCTCAACATAAAGAAAATAAAAATCCTCACAACTGCACCAATAAAAAACATCATTTTAAACAGAGAAAAGATTGAAGTTGTCAATGATTTCATTTTACTTGGAGCCACAATCAACACCCATGGAATCAGCAGTCAAGAAATCAAACAACACATTGCATTGGGCAAATCTTCTGCAAAAGTCCTTTTTAAAGTGTTAAAAAGCAAAGATGTCACCTTGAAGACTAAGGTGCATCTGACTCAAGCCAGTGTTTTCAATCATGTGCCATGCGAAAGCTGGGCAATGAATAAGGAAGACCGAAGAAGAACTGACGCCTTTGAGTTACAGTGTTAGCAAAGAACATTGAATATACCATGGATTGCCAAAAGAAGGAACAAATCTGCCTTGGAAGAAGTACAATCAGAATGCTCTTAGAAGCAAGGATGGCGAGACTTCGTCGCATATACTTTGGACATATTATCAGAAGGGACCAGTCCCTGGAGAAGGACATCATGCTTGGTAAAGTAGAGGGTCAGGGAAAAACAGGAAGACCCTCAATGAGATGTACTGACACAGTGGCTGCAACAATGGGCTCAAACATAACAATGATTGTGAGGATGGCTCGGGACTGGGCAATGTTTAGTTCACTATATATGTGTATGTATGTATGAATGTACACAAAGTCTCCTGATATATGACAAAAGGT
Source organism: Trichechus manatus latirostris (assembly GCF_000243295.1). Lineage (NCBI taxonomy): Eukaryota > Metazoa > Chordata > Mammalia > Sirenia > Trichechidae > Trichechus > Trichechus manatus. The sequence continues at coordinate 42,076,083 of NW_004443938.1, forward strand.
AATACTGCAATACAGTGAGAAATGATTTTTTCCATGAAAAGTTATGAGTCAACTGGGTATTCATATTTTAAATAACAAATCTTGACCCCATACTTTACACCTTACACGAAAAATTCACTTCTAGGTAGATTGTTGACATCAATGTGAAATGTCAAATAAAAGACTTCTGAGAAGAAAACATAGAATATCTTCATAATCTCATGTTAGACAAAGTTTACTTGAACAAGACACAAAAAGTACTAACTATAAAAGAAAAGACTTAAAATTGGACTTAATTATAATTAATAATTTCTGTCAATCAAAAGAATAAATAGGCAAGCCATAGAGAGTGAAAAGATATTGGCAATGCATATATCAGATAATCACCAGTCATCTGTCAGTTTGTCGTACTGCTGTGGCTTGCTTGTTGCTGTGATGCTGGAAGCTGTGCCACCAGTATTTCAAATACCAGCAAGGTCACCCATGGTGGCCAGGTTTCATCAGTGCTTCCAGACTAAGACAGACAAAGAAGAAGGACCTTTCAATCTACTTCTGAAAAAATTGGCCAGTGAAAACCTGATGAATAGGATAATGCTAGGAGCCCTAATACATGGCATAAACAGAATACAAAACATTACTAAAAATGCACAAACACCAGAAGAGAAACTAGATAACTGGGAGCTCCTAAAAATCAAACACTTGTGCTCCTCAAAAGACTACACCAAAAGAGTAAAAAGACAATCTACAGACTGGGAAAAAATTTTTAGCTACGACAAATCTGATCAGCGTCTGTCTTAGTCATCTAGTCCTGCTATAACAGAAATACCACAAGTGGGTGGCTTCAACAAAGAGTAATTTATTTCTTCACAGAAAGTAGACTAAAAGTTCAAATTCAGGGCATCAGCTCCAGGGGAAGGCTTTCTCTCTCTCTCTCTGTCAGCCTTCTCGTCAACCTACCCCAGGACTAGGAACTTCCTCACACAGGGACCCCGGGTCCAAAGGACACACTCTGCTCCCGACACTGCTTTCTTAGTGGTATGAGGTCCCCAGTTCTCCACTTGCTTCCCTTTCCTTTTATCTCTTGTAAGATAAAAGGTGGTGTAGGCCACACCCCAGGGAAAAACTACTTCACATTGGATCAGGGATGTGACTTTCATAAGGGTGTTACAATCCCACCCTAATCCTCTTTAACATAAAATTACAATCACAAAATGGAGGATAACCACATAATAATGAGAATCATGGCCCAGCCAAATTGATACACACACTTTTTGGGGGGACATAATTCAATCCAGGACAGCATTTAATCTCTAAAATCTACAAGATACTGCAAAACCTCAACAACAAAAAGACAAATAACCTAATTAAAAAATGGGCAAAGGATATGAACAGACACTTCTCCAAAGAAGACATTCAGGCTGCTAACAGATACATGAGGAAATGCTCACAATCATTAGCCATTAGAGAAGTGCAAATCAAAACTACAATGAGATACCATCTCACCCCAACCAGGTTAGCATTGATCCAAAAAACACAAAATAATAAATGTTGGAGAGGTTGTGGAGAGACTGGAACACTTACACTCTGCTGGTGGGAATGTAAAATGGTACAACCACTTTGGAAATTGATTTGGCACTTCCTTGAAAAGCTAGAAATAGAAGTACCATATAATCCAGCAATCCCACTCCTTGGAATATATCCTAGAGAAGCAAGAGCCATCACACAAATAGATATATGCACACCCATGTTAGTTGCAGCACCGTTCACAATAGCAAAAAGATGGAAACAACCTAGGTGCTTATCAACAGACTAATGTATAAACAAATCATGGTATATTCACACAACGGAATACTATGCAACGATAAAGAACAACAATAAAACTGCAAAACATCTCATAACATGAATGAATCCGGATGGCATTATGCTGAGTAAAATTAGTCGCAAAAGGACAAATATTTTATGAGACCACTATTGTAAAAACTCAAGAAAAGGTTTAAACACAGAAGAAAACATTCTTTGATGGTTACCTGGGTGGGGAGGGAGGGAGATGGGTATTCACTAACTAGATAATAGATAAGAACTATCTTAGGTGAAGGGACGGACAACACACAATACAGGGGAAGTCAGCACAACTGGACTAAACCAAAAGCTAAGAAGTTTCCTGAATACAACCAAACACCTCAAGAAACAGAGAGGTAGGGGCATGGGTCTGGGGACCATGGTTTCAGGGAACATCTAGGTCAATTGGCATAACAAAATTTATTAAGAACATGTTCTGCATCCTACTTTGGTGACTGGCGTCTGGGGTCTTAAAAGCTAGCAAACGGCCATCTAGGATACATCAATTGGTCCCAACCCACCTGGGGCAAAGGAGAATGAAGAACACTAAAGACACAAGGAAAGTATTAGCCCAAGAGACAGAAAGGGCCACATATACCAGAGATTCCATCAGCCTGAGACCAGAAGAACTAGATGATGCCTGGCTACCACCAATGACTGCCCTGACAGGAAACACAACAGAGAGTCCCTGATGGAACGGAGAAAAGTGGGGTGCAGAACTCAAATTCTAGTGAAAAGACTAGACTTCATGGTCTGACTGAGACTGGAGTGACCCTGGAAGACATCACCCCATTAGCCCAGAACTGAAATCATTCCCGAAGCCAACTCTTCAGACAAAGATTAGACTGGACTATAGAACATAAAATGATACTTGTGAAGACAGTGCTTCTTAGCTCAAGTAGATACATGAGACTAAATTGGCAGCTGCCATCTAGAGGCGAGATGAGAAGGCAGAAAGGGACAGGAGCTGGCTGAATGGACATAGGAAATCTGGGGTGGAAAGGAGGAGTGTGCTGTCACATTATAGGGAGAGCAGCTAGGGTCACATAGCGATGTGTGCATAAATTTTTGTATGAAAAACTGACTTGAACTATAAACTTTCACTTAAAACACAATTAAAAAAAAAAAAAAAACAACTTATGAATAGCAGTGGAACATTGTCTACTATAGTGCCAGAAGATGAGCCCCTCAGATTGGAAGGCACTTAAAAGATGACTGGGGAAGAGCTGCCTCCACAAAGTAGAGTTGACCTTAATGACATGGATAGAGTCAAGCTTTCCAGACCTTTATTTGCTGATGTGATACGACTCAAAGTGAGAAGAAACAGCTGCAAACATACGTTAATAATCAGAACATGGAATGCATGAAGCATGAGTCCAGGAAAATTGGAAGTCATCAAAAATGAAATGGAATGCACAAAGATCGATATCTTGGCATTAGTGAGCTGAAATGGACTGGTATTGGCCATTTTGAATTGGACAGTCATATACTCTACTATGCGAGGAATGACAAAATGAAGAGGAATGATGTAGCATTGATCCTCAAAAATAACATTTTGAGATCTATCCTGAAGTACAGTGCTGTCAGTGATAGGATAATATCCATACGCCTATGAGGAGGACCAGTTAATATGACCATTATTCAAATTTACACACCAACCACCAATGCCAAAGATGAAGACATTGAAGATTTTAACCAACTTCTGTGGTCTGAAATTGATCAAACATGCAATCAAGATGCATTGATGATTACTGGTGATCAGATTGCAAAAGTTGGAAACAAACAAGAGTCAGTAGTTGGAAAACACGGCTTTGGTGACAGAAACAGTGCTGGAGATCACATGATAGACTTTTGCAAGACCAATGACTTCTTCTTTGCAAATCTTTTTTCAACGACATAAATGGTGATTATATATGAGGACCTTGCTGGATGGAATACACAGGAATCAAACTGACTACATCTGTGGAAAGAGATGATGGAAAAGCTCAATATCATAAGTCAGAACAAGGCCAGGAGCCAAGTATGGAATCAATTGCTCACATGCAAGTTAAAGTTGAAGCTGAAGAAGATTAAAACAAATCCACAAGAGCTAAAATATGACCTTGAGTATATTCCACCTGAATTTAGAGAGCATCTCAAGAATAGATTCGAGGCACTGAACACTAATGGCTGAAGACCAGACGTGTTATGGGATGACATCAAGGACATCATACATGAAGAAAGCAAAAGGTTACTAAAAAGACAGGAAAGAAAGAGAAGATAAAAACTGAAGTAAGAAGAGACTCTGAAACTTTTTCTTTAACGTAGAGTAGCTAAAGTGAATGCAGGAAATGATGAAGTAAAAGAGCTGAAAGGGAGATTTCAAAAGACGGCTCAAGAAGACAAAGTAAAGTATTATAATGAAATGTGCAAAGACCTGGAGCTAGATAATAAAAAGGAAAGAACATGCTCAGCATTTCTCAAGCTGAAAGAACTGAAGGAAAAGTTGAAGCCACAAGTTGCAATACTGAAGGATTCTATGGGCAAAAGATTGAATGACATAGAAAGCATCAAAAGAAGATGGAAGGAATACACAGAGTCACTGTACCAAAAAGAATTGGTTAACAGTCAGCCATTTCAAGAGGTAGCATATGATCGAGAACCGATGATACTGAAGGAAGAAGTCCAAGCTGCACTCAAGGCATTGGTGAAAATCAAGACTCCAGGAATACCAACTGAGACGTTTCAACAAATGCATGCAGCGCTCACTCAGCTATGCCAATAAATCTGGAAGACAGCTACTTGTCCAACCAACTGGAAGATCTATATTTGTGCCTATTCCTAAGAAAGGTGATCCAACAGAATGCACAAATTATTGAACAATATCATTAATATCACACACAAGTAAAATTTTGCTGAACAGCATTCAAAAGTGACTGCAGCAGTACATCAACAGGGAACTGCCAGAAATTCAAGCCAGATTCGGAAGAGGACATGGAATGAGGGATAGCAGAGCTTATGTCAGATGGATCTTGGCTGAAAGCAGAGAAAACCAGAAAGGTGTTTACCTGTGTTTTATTCACTATGCAAAAGCATTTGACTGTGTGGATCATAACAAATTACAGATAACATTGCAGAGAATAGGAATTCCAGAACACCTAACTGTGCTCATGAGGAACCTGTAAATAGATCAAGAGGCAGTCATTAGAACAGAACAAGGAGATACTGTGTGATTTAAAATCAGAAAAGTTATGTGTAGGGTTGTATCCTTTCACCATACTTATTCAGTCTGTATGCTGAGCAAATAATCCAACAAGCTAGACCATATGAAGAATACGTGACATCAAGATTGAAGGAAGACTCATTAACAACCTGCGATATGCAGATGATACACCCTTACTTGCTGAAAATGAAGAGGACTTGAAGTACTTACTGATGAAAATCAAAGACTACAGCCTTCAGTATGGATTACACCTTAACATAAAGAAAACAAAAATCCTCACAACTGGACCACTAAGCAACATCATTTTAAACAGAGAAAAGATTGAAGTTGTCAAGGACTTCATTTTACTTTGATCCACAATCAACACCCACAGAGGCAGCAGTCAAGAAATCAAATGACATATTGCATTTGGGAAATCTTCCACAAAAGACCTCTTTAAAGTGTTAAAACGCAAAGCCCTCACCTTGAAGACTAAGGTGTGCTTAACCCAAGCCGTGGTGTTTTCAATTGCCACATATGTACACAAAATCTGGATAATGAATAAGGATGACCGAAGAATTGATGCCTTTGAATTATGGTGTTGTCGAAGAATATCGAATATACCGTGGAATGTCAAAAGAAGGAATAAATCTGTCTTGGAAGAAGTATAGCCAGAATGGTCCTTAGAAGCAAGGGTGGCAAGACTTCATCTCACGTACTTTGGACATGTTATCAGGGGGGACCATTCCCTAGAGAAGGACATCATGCTTGGTAAAGTAGAGGGTCATGGAAAAAGAGGAAGACCCTCAACGAGATGGATTGACACAGTGGCTGCAACAATGAGCGCAAACATAGCAATGATGGTGAGGGTGGCACAGGACTGGGCAGTGTTTTGTTCTCTTGTACATAACATTATTATGAGTCAGAACCAATTCAACAGTACCTAACAATAACAATAGTATCTGATAAAGGAATTATATCCAGAATACAAAAAGAACTCCGCAAATAAATATGAAAAAGTCAAACAAAAGATTTTTGTTTTCTAAAATAGGCAAAAGACTTGAACAGAAACTTTACCAAAGAGAATATAAGAATTGCCAGTAAACAGATGAAAAGGTACTAAACTCTATGAGTCATCAAAAAATCCAAAATAAAATTACTGTAAGGCTTCATGACACACCCATCACATTGACTAAAATTAAGAATACCAAGGATGTGGGAGCAAATAGAACTCTCACGCATTGCTCATGAGAGTGTAAACTGGTATAGTCAATTTGGAAAGCAGAATGGCAATATCCACTAAAGCAAAACATAACCATTCCCTGTTGTTGTTAGTTGCCATTGAGTCAATTCCAACTCATGGCAATCCCATGTTTTGCAGAGTAAAACTGCTCCATAGGGATTTCTTTGCTGTAATCTTAATGGAAGCAGATCGCCAGGCCCATCTTCCCTAGTACCACTGGGTGGGTTGGAACCTCAAATTTTTAGGTTAACAGTCAAGCGCAAACCATTTAAGGCACTTATAACCCAATAATTCTACTCCTAGGTATATACACCCAAGATATGCAAGCATATGCCAGCAAAAGAACTTTACCATAGCAACTTCATTCATAATACCCAGGAAAGAGTATCTTGGTATTAATAATAAAGTATATACTACACATCACATAACTGATCAACTTCAGTTGACAACCAATGGTCTATAGCTCTCATTTGGAATTAATCATGTATCACCTTGTGACAATTTTTTTTACATTTAGCATTGTTTTACACTTCAGGCCTTACCTCCCAAGTAAAATGTAAGGTACCTATGTTAGGGGCTATGTTTTACCATTGCCTTATTCTGTTTATTTTCTTTGTAAATTACAGCAAATCAATAGTTACAGTAAGCTCTGAATAAATTTTTAAAAAGGGTGGGGGGGAGTTAAGATAGGACTCAGCTAACAAGATCACTCTTTTGTAAGGCCTCAATTTTTCTTATTGTAACAGCCCAGGGACAAGGACTAGAAGGCAGGAGGGGACAGGAAAGCTGGTAATAGAGAACTCAAGGTTGAGAAGGGAGAGTGTTGACATGTCGTGGGGTTGTTAACCAATGTCATAAAACAATATGTGTACTGTTTAATGAGAAGCTACTTGTTCTGTAATCCTTCATCTAAAATACAATAAAAATAATCATAATAATAATATCGAAATAAGACCAAATCCAAAAAGGCATTGTTCTTTTACATGTAAAAATACTGTTTTATTTTTAAAAATAAAGTTGTAAGATTCTCTCAAAATGTAGATTCTTAAATGTGCACAAAAATTCCCTTTATGCTTTACTTTGTTAAACATGGTGGAAGGGGCAGGGATTATTTATGAACCAAAATTACTTTCTAAAGAAATGTGACAGTTATTAGCATGGGACAATAATTTTGAATATTAAATGTTTGGAGGTTCTGAGTTATTTAAATTATATTGAACTTTTCCCTATAACTTCAGTTTTATCATCCACATTAATACCAGAAAGATAGTATCTTGTATTCTAAATTTAGACTCTAAAATACAGAGAGAAAAATAAAAGAGCTGTGCACATTCAACATAAACCTTAAAATGCTTTTTTCTAATATCAGATGATTCCAAAAACACAAATACAGCAGCAAGGCTCTGAGCTCCGGAAGAGGGGGCTGTTTTAGTCAACTGATACATAGTAGGCACTCAATAAAGAATTGTCAAATAAATGAATCAGCTTTAATAAATATTATTTTAAATAGAAACATTAAAACATGCTTGCTACAAAATAAATTATTTTAATTAGATAGTAATTTCTACCAGAAAATATTTCCAAGTTGTGTGTTAAAAATAAATAAGACATCTGATGATGGTACCAATTGCTGGGAACTTACTGTTGCCAGTCACCTTATATTTGTTACCTTATCCAATCCTTGCAAAAGCCCTAAAAAACAGATACTTAGTATCCACACTTTACAGATGTGGAAACTGAGGCTTAGGGAGTTATGACACTTATCAAAGTCAAACAGTTACAAACGGCAGAGCTAGGATTTGAATTCAAACAACCTCTCTCCCAGGTTTATCCTTTAAACCACTATGCTACCCTATCTTCAGTTTTTTAAACCACTTTTCATTTACTGTATGTAGTCTTTGAAAGCCAATAAGAAAAACAAATGCAACAGACAGACTCCTACTTCCTAAAACAAGATATGAGACATAATGAAAATGCTTGTAATGGCACATACTGCAGCCAAGATGGTGGTTTTCAATAAAATGGAGAAAGGGTGGATTGCTTTCCCACAGAAATTGTGGAAACACACATTCTGTCCAACCTTAGAAATGTAAAACTGCTCATGTTTTTGATCTCTGGACCAAAGGAAAAACTATGAATTCCACTGTTTGGAACATTTAATGGAAGAGTTTTAAAGGAAACCATTATTATAATCGTGGTACCCACCAGCAGTATGAGAATCCAAGTTCTGTCAACATTTTCTTTATAAATCCACTTCCAAGACTTTCTAACTCATCCAGTATCATTCAGCTAGAGCTTAAAAACCTGAAATGTAAGATCTTAAATTGCGAGTGATATTATTCCAAGAATTAAGGAAGGAAAATGGATTTTATGTGATACAGGCACAATAGAAAAATGTTTGGCTTATGCAGCATTTTAACAGGTATTAGCTGTCTTTTAGTTTGTTATTCTTGCTTTGGAAGAAGGCTTACAGAAGGGGGACTGGAGGGAAGTTGACTTGAAATGGAAAAGTGTATTGTCAACTAACCATGAGTAAAAATTTTTAAATTTAGCTTGTTATATACAGTTTGATAAACTCTAAAAATCTAGATGGCTCCACTTTCTGAGTCTGCACAAAGGCTTGGAAATCTCATAAAGAGAGATTAGTTTTAATAACTTTGGCCACTTTGCTTTTAGTCTAAACCATAAAAAGCTGAAAGAACAGCCATTTCTAATCCTGTCCAGTACATTCCAGCTAAATGGAAGCAAGAAGACATGGAATAAAAAGAATTATTCAATCATTTCAGAACTTCAGTAAATACTGAGTTAAATTCCTTTCTCAATAAGGGTTGAAGTTGGAGGGCTCTGGGTTCTCTCTGAACATGCTTTCTCTTATCTCTATACTTTATACTCCTTGACTTTTTTTTTAATCTTCCTTTCTTGAGACAACTGGCCTTTAATATAAAAATTAAAAGGTAAAAAAATAAATGCAACAAATCATATCTTATAAAGGCAAGTGTAATACATTAATTTAACAACTCAATCTGGAATTATAATTCATTTTGCCATTTATCATGGCTTGAAAACAATGAAAAACAGTTTGTAAGGTCACACCAGATGGCTAAATCAGAAGAGAAGATTACATGCACTCCATTCATTGTGGCCAATCTATAGTCACACAATATGGAAAAGATAAGAAAGATTAGGGTTGCACTGATGCTGGAAAACAACAAAACGAACTGTCCAAGTACACACTATGTATTTGCTTGGAACCACATAAATGTATCTTTATCTGGCTTCCCTTGCTAATCTACCCAATTAGATTTTTACCTCAATGGATCTAAATAAGGATAAATACATGAAATTCCAACTTCAAACTCCCTCTGACTCCTAAAATTATTGGAAAACCAGGTGGTGGATCATAAGAGCACAAAATAATTTAGATTTATTTTCTAGTAGGACTTGTCATTCCCTACCAGGAGTTGTAAGACTATTTTACCTAGCACAGAATTTTTGGTTTAGGGTTTATTTTGTATAGTAAATTTATTCATCAAACATTCACTTAATGAGTGAAGCCTTATAATACTAGACACATTCTAAATAAATTATCTAATACACTAAGCAAGGTCCTGAAACTGTGAAAATTATGGCTCTTTCCATTATTATGTTTTATATCTTACCATTCACACAATTTTCTTTTGTACATTTTGGACTGAATGTAAAATTCAATATTAAATAAAAATTATTTTAAAGTAAAGTAATCCATGTAACAACATAATCTAAGTATGGCTGGCATCATCCTATAGGTAGGAATTGTGCTAAAATTCTGAAGTTAGAAGGTTTACTGTAAGTAAAAAGCCAAAAGTTCAGACATTCAACCAAAGTTGATCCAAACCTCTTGGCTTGGAAATATCACAACAGACTTCTCCACGAAATGACCTGTGTTTCCTGTTTTTAGCTAAGCTGGAAATGCAACAGGAACAATACTTTTTATGGCATGTCATTGCTTCTACTTTTGGTCTGAAAACACCAAGCAGAGACTATGACTGTGACAAATCAAAAGAATAAAAAAGTTGAGTGGTGAGGGGTTCTGGGCTAAGAAAGGGAGAGTTAATGGGAACAGAATTTCCTAACTTGACCACCAGTTAACCATAGCTTGGATGCCCAGTGTGCTGTAAGTCATTAGCAACTTGCTCCAAAATAACACTGGGACTTCTTGGGCTAGATCATTACTGGAGTATATTGTGAATACATTTTCCAGAAAAAAAAAAAGCAGAAACACTTATTCGGTGGATAAAATTGTACTCATGTAAATTCCTTTTAACAAAATAATCTGGAAATGAGCTAGCCCAAACAACTTGCTAGACAGTCTGATAATGTTATTTACCACATTCATTTAGAAATTTTAGAGAAAAATCACAGCTCCCATCAACAGGGTTGATAATAAATCTTCACAGGAAGCATGTACAATAAAGACAGAACAGACACTGAATATTTCAAAAGCAAAATCTCAAAAAAGTTTTTATGGATTGTGAATACAGGAGTATATTTTGCATTTTTCAAAATGGTACTTAATGCTATTGGTCTTAATTGCTTAAAATGAAATCTTTAAATTTTTTAACTGATAAGCTTAAAGCATTGATATTCAACCATTTAGTTAATACACTTATAGGATCTGTACAACACTGATTGTGCATACTCAACTAAGAAATCAAATTTGGGAGCTGTTGCTCTTTTCTACTTGATTTCTCCATGATAAATGTCAGGGTGTGATGTTGGAAAAGTCACTTAATGACTGTGATATATAAGTGTCCTAATAGGATATTGTAAGTGTCCTCTTTTATAACCTGGAACTATTATTTGCCATCTAATAAATAGTACCAAAGGTAAAGTACACAGACCCTCCAAAATAAATAATAAATAAACAAAACACAGGAGTAAAAGAAAACAAGGGTTTAGGATTTGTAGCCAAGATGAGAGAGTCTTAATAGTATTATACATTGATATTAAGTTATAAAGAAAAGATGTGAACCTTTGCAAAGAAGAGTGAAAAGGAAGAAAACAGTGAAATAAGACAGCAGAACTGAGATACAGGTCTAGATGTCATTAGCATTCTCATCCCTCTATTTGTAGAAGTCTGGCAGTCCTAACAAAAGGAGCAAGCCAAACAGCCTGATGACCAGGTTGGGATCCTGGGCCTCTGGGCTTGCTTATTCAGTTATTATTCAGTTATTCAGACAAGTTAAAGCAGAAGAACAGAGGGTGCATGCACAAAACTAGCCCTGGGGCAAACTCCCCACCAAGATCAGAGCAAGAAGCCAAGCAGGACAGGAGTCAGTAAATTCTAGAATAGGGAGCGACACTAGAATCAGAGGCATAAAAATAGTGAAAGGGCCTGCACCTTCGTAGGGAATAGGGAAAACAGGCCTAGAGTGTACTTTTGGTAGATGGCTTAAATGAGGACCTGCCCAATAGGCTACAGCCAAAACCCAGCACTGGGGCAGGTTATTTTGTTTTTCCTGTTTGTGTGTGTGTGTGTGTGTGTGTGTGTGTGTGTGTTTGGCAATCTTCATTTTTCCACAGCACCTGGCTCTTTGTTTACACCCTTGATGCTTCCTTGTGTTATTTGTGCGTCCCCAGGAATTTGTACTCCAGGTCTGAATCATACTTTACATAAAAGCAAATTAATCAAATGCACATACAGTATGTTTACAATTCATTTTTATGGCTGGGTTAACAATTTGTAATTTTAGCATTTAAAAAAAAAGAGAGATCAAGTAATAATGCACCTGTTGTTCGGTAACAGCTAGGCTTCCTTCCAGGAGCTGTGCTGTTGGCAGGCTCTGAAACAGGCATGAGGTTCACTGTGTGACCACTGCTGGTTGGTGCTAAAGCTTGAAATAGAGTTGCTGGATGTTAATCTAGAAGACCATGTATCTTTGTTTGTTAAGCTTTGACTCCATGACAAAAAGACTGTGTTTGACTTCTTGAGGAAGACTTGCCTAGCTGAGGTAATCCTGAAAAAGAAAACCCAAACTACATCGAAACAAAATAAATACAGAGTGGCTCTCTTAATTTATAAACAACATGACAATTAAATCCTTATATTGAGTTACTTGCAGAGGGCAAAGACCATGTCTTACTCATTTCTTATTTCCCAACATCTAAGCATAGTGTCTGGCATATGGTAGGGATTCAATAAACATTTATTGAACTGAACTGAACTTTGTTGCTTCGTATCCGACCGCCGGTCTTCTTTCATCTAGTTAATAGCTGCCCTTAACCTCAGCTCAGTCATCGCTTCCTGAGAAAGACCGTGACCTCCCTGACCTCCCTGGCTTGATCAGTTCCACCTAATGGTCATACTTATACTATTATGTACTCTCCTTCAAAGCATTTATCATAGCTATACTTTTACTCTTACATGGCTCTCTGATATAAACAATACAAAAAATAATAATTTACCAAGGGGGCAAGGACTGTGTCTTTTTGTTTTTTAATCATTCAGTAAATATTGCTTTTGCTGGCACTCAGCAAATACTTTTTTATTCTACTTTAGATGAAGATTTACAGAGCAAATTAGTTTCTCATTAAAAAATTGATACTCATATTGTTTTGTGACATTGACATGATATGTCAACACTCTCCCCTTCTCAACCTTAGGTTCCCCATTACCAGCTTTCCTGTCCCCTCCTGCCTTCTCATCCTTGCTGCTGGGCAAGTGTGCCCATTTAGTCTCATCTTGTTTTATGGGCCTGTCTGATCTTTGGCTGAAGGATGAACCTCAGGAGTGACTTCATTACTGAGATAAAAGGGTATCCAGGGCCCATATTCTTGGGGTTTCTCCAGTGTCTATCAGACCAGTAAGTTTGGTCTTTTTTGTGCGTGTGAGTTAGAATGCTGTTCTACATTTTTCTCCAGCTCTGTCCAGGACCCATTATTATAATCCCTATCAGAGCAGTTGGTGGTGGTAGCTGGGCACCAACTAGTTGTGCTGGATTCAGTCTGGTGGAGGCCGTGGTAGTTGAGGTGCATTAGTCTTTGGACTAATCTTTCCCTTGTGTTTTTGGTTTTTTTCATTCTCCCTTGCTCCAGATGGGGTGAGACCAGTAGAGTATCTTAGATGGCTACTCACAAACTTTTAAGACCCTAGATGCTACTCACCAAAGTAGGATGTAGAACATTTTCTTTATAAACTATGTTAGGCCCATTGAGCTATATTTTCCCCGAGACCATGGTTCCCAGCCCTCAGCCCAGTAATTTGGTCCCTCAGATAGTTCAGATGTTGCCTACGGAGCTTCCATGACCTTGCCTTGGTTAAGATGTGCTGGCTTCCCCAGTATTGTGTACTATGTTATCCTTCACCAAAGTTACCACTTATCTATTGTCTGGTTAGTGTTTTTCCCTCCCCATCCCTCCCCTCCCTCGTAATCATCAAAGATTGTTTCTTTTTCTGTGTAAACCTTTTTATGAGTTTTTATAATAGTGGTCTCATACAATATTTGTTCTTTGGGATTGACTTATTTCACTCAGCATAATGCCCTCCAGATTCATCCATGTTGTGAGATGTTTCCTGGATTCATCATTGTTCTTTATCATTGCATAGTATTCCATTGTGTGTATGTATGCATAGTTTGTTTATCCAGTCATCTGCTGATGGGCGCTTAGGTTGTTTCCATCTTTTTGCTATTGTGAATAATGCTGCAATGAACATGGGTGTGCATATGTCTATTCATGTGATGGCTCTTATTTCTCTAGGATATATTCCTAGGTGTGGGATTGCTGGATCATACGGTATTTCTCTTTCTAGCTTTTTAAAGAAGTGCCATATCATTTTCCAAAATGGATGTAACATTCAACATTCCCACCGCAGTGCATAAGAGTTCCAATCCCCTTACTGCCTCTCCAACATTTGTTAGTTTCTGTTTTTTGGATTCATGCCAGTAATGTCGGGGTGAGACGGTATCTCGTTGTGTTTTTGATTTTTCATTTCTCTAGTACTAGTGATCACTAACGTTTCCTCATTTGTCTGTTAGCGGCCTGAATGTCTTCTTTGGTGAAGTGTCTGTTCATATCCTTTGCCCATTTTTTAATTAGATTATTTGTCTTTTTGTTGCAGAGGTGTTGGATTTTCCTGTAGATTTTAGAGAATGGACCTTTGTCAGATCTGTCATAGCCAAAATTTTTTTCCCAGTCTGTAGTTTCTCTTTTACTCTTTTGATGAAGACTTTTGATGAGTGTGTTTAATTTTTAGAAGATCCCAGTTACCTAGCTTATCTTCTGGTGTTTGTGTATTGTTAGTTATGGTTTGTATCCTGTTTAGGATGTATTAGGGCCTCTAGCTTTGACCCTATTTTTTTCTTCTATGATCTTTATAATTTTTGGTTTTATATTTAGGTCTTTGATCCATTTTGAATTAGTTTTTGTGTATGATGTGGGGTCTGGGTCAGGTTTCATTTTTTTTGCAGACAGACATCCAGTTTTGCTAGCACCATTTGTTAAAAAGACTGTCTTTTCCCCATTTGATGGACTTTGGGCCTTTGTCAAAGATCAGGTGACCATAGGTGGATGGATTCACATCTGAGTTCTCAATTCTGCTCCATCAGTCAACGTGTCTGTCATACCAGTACCAGGCTGTTTTGACTATCGTAGCTGTATAGTAGGTTCTGAGGTCAGGTAGTGTGAGTCCTCCTACTTTATTCTTCTTCTTCAGTAATGCTTTACTTATCCAGGGCGTCTTCCCTTTTCATATAAAGTGAATGATCAGTTTTTCCATCTCTTTAAAGAATGCTATTGGTATTTGGATTGGGATTGCATTGTATTTGTAGATTGCTTTGGGTAGAATTGACATTTTCACAATGTCAAGTATACTTATCCATGAGCATGGTATGTTTTTCCATTGATGTAGATCTCTTTTGGTTTCTTGAAGTAGTGTTTTGTAGTTTTCTTTGTATAGGTCTTTGACATCCTGGTTACATTTATTCTTAAGTATTTTATTTTGTGGGGGGGGCTATTATTAATGGTATTGTTTTCCTGATTTCCTTTTCATCGTTCTCCTTATTGGTGTATAGGAATCCAACTGATTTTTGTATGTTTATCTTCTATCCTGCTCCTCTGCTGAATCTTTCTATTAGTTCCAGTAGTTTTCTCATGGAATCTTTTGGGTTTTCTATGTATAGTTATCATATCATCTGTGAATAGGGACAGTTTTACTTCTTCCTTACCAATTTGGATGGCCTTTATTTCTTTTTCTTCCCTTATTGCTCTAGCTAGGACTTCCAGCACAATGTTAAATAGGAGTGGTGATAATGGGCATCCTTGTCTTGTTCCTCTTCTCAAGGGGAATGTTTTCAGCTTCTCTCCATTAAGAATGATGTTGGCTGTTGGTTTTGTATAGATGCCCTTTATTATGTTGAGGAATTTCCCCTCTATAACTATTTTATTGAGAGTTTTTATCTGGAATGGGTGTTGGACTTTGTTGAATGCCTTTTCTGTGTCGATTGACATGATCATGTGATTCTTCTCTTTTATTTTATTTATATGATGGATTACATTGATTGATTTTCTAATGTTGAACCATCCTTACATCCTGGTATGAATCCCACTTGGTCGTGGTGTGTTATTTTTTTGATAGGATGCTGAATTCTATTGGCTAGAATTTTGTTGAGAATTTTTGCATCTATATTCATGAGAGATATTGATCTGTAATTTTCTTTTTTTGTGGTGTATTTTCCTGGTTTTTGTATCAGGGTTACACTGGTTTCATAGAATGAATTCGGAAGTATCCCTTCCTTTTCTGTGTTCTGAAATAGTTTGAGAATTACTGGTGCAAGCTCTTCTCTGAATGTTTGGTAAAATTCTCCAGTGAAGCCATCTGGGCAAGGGCTTTTTCTGTTGTTGTTGGGAGTTTTTATTTTATTACACTTTCAATCTCTTCTCTTGTTATGGGTCTGTTCAGATTTTCAATTTCAGTTTGTGTTAGTTTGGGTAGGTAGTGTGTTTCTAGAAATTTGTCTATTTCCTCTAGGTGTCCAAATTTGTTAGAGTATAGTTTTTCATAATACTCTGTTATGATACTTTTTATTTCAGCTGGATCTGTTGTAATGTCCCCCATTGCATTTCTTATTTGGGTTATTTGTGTTCTCTTCTGTTTTTCTTTTGTCAATTTGGCCAATGGTTTGTCAATTTTGTTGATCCTTTCAAAGAACCAACTTTGGTTTTGTTGATTCTTTCTAATGTTTTTCTATTCTCTATTTCTTTTATTTCTGCTGTTTCTTTATTATTTACTTTGTTATGGTGGCTGTGGACTTCTTTTACTGTTCTCTTTTTATTCAAGTTGTGTAGCTAATGTTTTTATTTTGTCCCTTTCTTCTTTTTTGATGTGTGCATCTATTGCTATAAATTGACCTCTGAACACTGCCTGCCTTAGCTGTGTCCCAAAGGTTTTGGTAGGATGTGTTTTCATTCTCATTTGATTCCAGGAATTTTTTTATTCCATCTTTGATTTCTTCTATTACCCAGTGATTTTTAAGCAGGGTGTAATTTAGTTTCCAGGTATTTGATTCTTGCTTTTCCTGTTATTAATTTCTACCTTTATGGTGTTTTGATCAGAGAAGATACTTTGTATTATCTTAATATTTTGTATTTTGTTGATGGTTGCTTTGAGGCCTAAGATGCAGTCTATTCTGGAAAATGTTCCATGTGCATCAGACAAAAAGGAGTACTTTGCTGCTGTTTGGTAGAGTGTTTTATATATGTCTATGAGGTCAAGTTGGTTGATTGTGGCAGTTAGATCTTATTTATCTTTGTTGAGTTTCTTTCTAGATCCTCTGTCCTTTACTGATAGTGGTGTGTTGAAGTCTCCTACTATTATTTTGGGACTGTTGCTTTTTATTTCAGTGCTGTTAGAGTTTGTTTTATGTATTTTGGAGCCCTGTCATTGGATGTGTTGATGTTTATTATGGTTATGTCTTCATAGTGGATTGTCCCTTTAATCATTATATAATGCCCTTCTTTGCCTTTTATGGTAGATTTTGTTTTACAGTCTATTTTATCTCAGATTAGTATTGCCACTCCTGCTCTTTTATGGTTGCTGCTTGCTTGATATGTTTTTCTTTTTTGTCATTTCATATTTAATGTATTTATGTCTTTGTTCCTAAGGTGTGTCTCTTGTAGACAGTATATTGGTGGTCCTGTTTTTTTTAATCCACTCTGTCACTCTGTCTCTTTTTGGGTGCATTTAGGCCATTTACTTTCAGTGTGATTATTGATAGGTGTGAGTTTATTGCTGTTATTTTGTAATACTTTTTTTTTTGTGGTGCTGAAGTTTTCTTTGTTCCTTATTCTCTTGTGCTGAATTCCTTTTGTTTGTGGATTTTTGTTTGTTTCTTTCATTTTTGTAGATTTTGTGTTTAGTGAGGCTTTATATTTTTCTAATTTTGATGAATAGGTTTGTTAATTTTCTTTGTGGTTACCTTGAAATTTACCCCATCTTCCTAAGTTTGAACCAGTCTTTTATTGCTTGATATCACCATGATGACTTCCTCTCCATTTGAAAGTTTTATACCTACACTGTTTATTCCCTCTTTTATTGTTCTGACATTGTTGTCATTTACCGATTTACCTCCCTGGTTCCCTGTTTTAAATCTTTTAGTTTTGTTTTATCCTTGAGAGTTCATTACCTAGGTTAGTGTCTTAGTCATCTAGTGCTGCTATAACAGAAATACCACAAGTGGATGGTTTTAACAAAGAGACGTTTATTTCCTCACAGTCAAAGTAGGCTAAAAGTCCAAATTCAGGGCGTCAGCTCCAGGGGAAGGCCTTTTCCTCTCTGTTGGCCTTCTTCTCTTCAGTGTTCCCCAGGACTAGGAGCTTCTCTGCGCAGGGACCCCGGTCCAAAGGACGCGCTCTGCTCCTGGCACTGCTTTCTTGATGGTATGAGGTCTCCCTGTCTCACTGCTCACTTCCGTCTTTTATATCTCAAGACATTGCCTCAGGACACAATCCAGTCTTGTAGATCAGCTTCTGCCTTACTAACACAACTGCCACCCATCCTCCCTCATTAACATCATACAGGCAGGTTTACAACATACAGAAAAATCACACAGTACCAGGAATCAGGGCCCAGCCAAACTGATACACACATTTTTGGGGGGACATAATTCAAACCATGACAGTTGGTATCTAGGTGATGCAGTCTTGTGTCCTTGATTCAAGTAGTTGTCTGATGTTGGTTCTCTAACCGAAGGACTCCCTTTAATAATTCTTGTAAGTTTGGTTTGGTTTTTACATATTCCCTTAATTTCTGCTTATCCGGAAATGTCCTCATTTCACCATCATACTTGAGTGGGCACTCAGCAAATATCTGTTAAAGTAGTGAACCAGGAACCCATAATCTGCATGGTTTCTTCACATTCTAATAATACTCACAAGACTTCAGACAGTATGACATAAATTATCCAGCACACATTTACACAATGGTCTGAGCTGGGAAAGCAAGTTTGTAATGTGGGCCATCCAATTAGAAAGAATTTTTCATAAGTAATCAGAAGGATGCAAATATCATCCATTATGACCAGAAGGTGTTTCCATCCTGGAGTATACATAGAAATGTTTGTGGAGAATTGTTTATCCTTTTATAAGCATTTCAGTTGTTTATTTTTTTAAAGCATAATCCATTAAGTTTAACCACTAAAACTAAAAACCAAACCAGCTGCCATCAAGTTGATTTTGACTCACAGTGACCCTACTCATAGTGACCCTGCAGGATAGAGTAGAACTAACCCATAGGATTTCCAAGGAGTAGATGGTGGATTTGAATTGCTGACCTTTTGGTTAGTTTAACTACTAGCAGTCAAAAACTCTCAAATATCAGCAATTTCATATGGTTCAGTCGAATAGTTGTCATATTTAAGCAGTTCTTCTATACATTGTTCTCTGTACCTTGGGGATAAGAAAAGGCAAATATGGCTCTGATCCAAAATACAATACTAAAAAATTTTATACTTAGTGAATGAAAAGGTTATTTTCTGGTTAAAGAAAAAGAAAGAACACAAGATGAATCTTAGTAGTCAACATTAATCTAATACCTGAACATTTTTAATAAACCAATATTTCCAATTATTATAGTTAATAAATTAATAAGTAAAATTCCAGAATGACTAAAGCAAAAAAGAGCATTCAAGAGAGCTATCAATTTAATTCAATTTGAATATCTTTATGACATATTTATGACGTGACTACTGTGCGTCAGGCAGCACACTGAGCACAAAAGATGCAGCAGTGAAAGACACAGACATAGTTCCTGCCTCATGAGCTTACAATCAAAAGAAGATTCATCAGTCTGTATCGCACACCCTGCATCACTACTCAATCCTCCTCCCATTCTCTGGTGGAAACTCCTGGTCTCAGGCAGGGTCATGCTAGATGTTTTTGTTCCGCCACAGGGAATTACTTCTCTTCACTCAGCCAGAACTCTTCAGGGACCTTGCTATGTACCAAGTCAGCCCTCAATAAATATTTTTAAGATAAGTGAAAGAATAAATTAATTAATCATCCCTTTGACATGAGAGGGAAATCTGTAGCCTCCAAGAAAATTAGGAGTTGGGCTAGAACACCTATGGCTTGCTTTCAACAGGCTTGGAGAGGTAAATGTCTGAGATGAAAGGTTGGGTTTATCAGGCTTGGCTCTAATCTCTAAACTTTCAAGTGTATTTCTTGATGACTCATCGACCACCTGGGTGAATGAAGCAATTTCTATAGCTGATTTAATTCAGCCTTACCCAAAATTAAAACCTCTTTTTTAACCAAATACTCCTGCTCTTAGAAGGTGGCAGAATCTCAGTTCTGTCACTGAGTGATCTTGAAAGTTACGTAACTTCATTCTGCCCATTTACTTATCTGTAAAATGTTGGTAATCATACAGCGTTGTATGAGGATTAAATAAAACAATACATATAAAGCCCTTGGCACAGTGCCTGGCATACAGTAAGCACCCAGTCAAGCTTGTTATTATGACTAACATTACTGTATCATTATTATTCCTCTTTCCATGTATTTTTAATTGGAGAAATAATGGTTAAATTGAGGAGCTCTGACAAGTCTCCAAAAAGTATCTACTCATTCTACAAATATTTATTGAACTTCTGCAAAGAATCATGGCCAGCTCTCTGATTCAAATGAGTGACTTACTGAGGCCTTGGAAGAGAGAAGGTAGAATTGCAGAATAAATCTAACAAAAGTTAATGGAATTAAACTAAGGTCCAAATCCTGAGGTGAGTAAGCATAAATAAAAAGTCTGAAGAGATCAGAGCAGAAATGAATGTCAGGGTCAATGGGCAGTATTAAGTCTTAGAAAATGCCATTAATCATGGACAAAAGAATGGCTCCAACTTGGAGGATTTTTTACTTGTCATTGGGCACCATTTACCCTAAAATGCTGAAGAAAAATGCCCAGTCTTAATGAGCATAAATCTCATCAAATATGGATTGTTGTATATTATTGGTTCATCATTATAAAAAATCAAGACATAGAACATGGTCATCTTGGCAAGAATTATCATCCAAAAGTAAACTGGAAGTCTATTCAGAAATGGAAGTCTAGTAGTGAGTTGAGAATCAAAATCTTGAGGAACTGTGAGGATAATTTCCACATGTGTGATCAACGAAATGGGAAAATAAAAACAGCTCCTCAGAACGAAGTCCTAGATCCCAAGTGAAATAAAAGGTCAGGTTTGTCAGGCTTAGCTCTAATCTCTTAAGCTTTCAAGTATATTTCTTGATGACTCATCAACCAGTTGGGTGAATGGAGAGACTTATATGGCTGATTCAATTCAGCATTCAAGGCTGGTCTTAAAGGAATGGAGTAAGCAGTGAGAGTCAGCACTGACTTATCTGAAAGTCAGAAAATCCCTAAATTCTTCTGCAGTGTCATTATATGCTGACTTCCTTTCACTAACTACATTATCTGCTTTCCGCAGACTGTGGTTCCTTGTGAAATTCTAGAATCATGCTGCTAGAAGTGAACAAAACTTAGAAAACTGCATATGCATGAACTCTAAATGTCAGTGGCATCACTAGAGTTGGTGTCACCCAGTGCGGCAACTCATGGTGTCGCCCCCACCCCCCCATGGACCTCTTCCCATATCAGACTATACAAAATCCTTAGTAATATTTTTCATACTAATATTACTCATAAATCATAATTCCCATAAGATGGAAGGAATACACAGAGTCATTATACCAAAAAGAATTGGACGACGTTCAAGCATTTCAAGAGGTACCATATGATAAGGAACCGACAGTACTGAAGAAAGAAGTCTAAACTGCACTGAAGGCATTGGCAAAAAACAAGGCTCCAGGAATTGACGGAATATCAATTGAGATGTTTCAACAAACGGAGGCAGCACTGAAAGTGCTCACTCATCTATGCCAAGAAATTCAGAAGACAGCTACCTGGCCAACTGACTAGAAGAGATCCATATTTAGGCCTATTCTCAGAAAGGTGATCCAACTGAATGTGGAAGTTATCAAACAATATTATTAATATCACACGCAAGTAAAATTTTGCTAAAGATCATTCAAATGCGGCTGCAGCAGTATATCAACAGGGAACTGCCAGAAATTCAGGCCGGATTCAGAAGAGGACGTGGAACCAGAGATATCATTGCTGATGTCAGATGGGTCCTGGCTGAAAGCAGAGAATACCAGAAAGATGTCTACCTGTGTTTTATTGACTATGCAAAGGCATTCGACTGTGTGGATCACAACAAATCATGGATAACATTGCAAAGAATGGGAATTCCAGAACACTGAATTGTGCTCATGAGGAACCTGTACATAGATCAAGAGGCAGTTGTTCAGACAGAACAAGGACATACTGCATGGTATAAAGTCAGGAAAGGTGAGCATCAGGGTTGTATTGTTTCACCATACCTATTCAACCTGTATGCTGAGCAAATAATCCAAGAAGGTGGACTATATGAAGAAGAAGGGGGCATCAGGATTGGAGGAAGACTCATTAACAACCTGCATTATGCAGATGACACAACCTTGCTTGCTGAAAGTGAAGAGGACTTGAAGCACTTACTGATGAAGATCAAAGACCACAACCTTCAGGATGGATTACACCTCAATATAAAGAAAACAAAAATCCTCACAACTGGACCAATAAGCCACATCATGATAAACAGAGAAAAGATGAAGTTGTCAAAGATTTCATTTTACTTGGATCTACAATCAACACCCATGGAAGCAGTGGTCAAGAAATCAAAAGACGCATTGCATTGGGCAAATCTGCTGCAAAAGACCTCTTTAAAGCATTGAAAAAGAAAGATGTCACCTTGAAGACTAAGGTGTGCCTGACCCAAGCCATGGTATTTTCAATCGCATCACTGGACAATGAATAATGAAGACAGAAGAACTGATGTCTTTGAATTGCGGTGTTGGTGAAGAATACTGAATATACCATGGACTGTCAAAAGAATGAACAAATCTGTCTTGGAAGAAGTACAACCAGAATGCTCCTTAGAAGCAAGGATGGTGAGACTATGTCTTACAAACTTTGGACATGTTCTCAGGAGGGATCAGTCCCTGGAGAAGGACATCATGCTTGGTAAAGTACAGGGTCACAAAAAAAGAAGAAGACCCTCAATGAGATGGACTGACACAGGGGCTGCAACAGTGGGCTCAAGCATAACAATGACTGTGAGCATGGCGCAGGATGGGGCAGTGTTTCGTTCTGTGGTACACTTGGTCATTATGAATCAGAACCGATTCAATGGCACCTAACAACGTCGCTCCTTCTTTTCCTTTAATGATTACTTCATTCTAAAAAAAGTTATTGATATAGGTTCACAAATACTAATTACCACAATATTGTAGCTAAAACATCAGAAAGTTTGACAAAATCAGCAACTATAAAAACACTAGCAGCAACAAAAACAACCACACATGCTTGTAGTGCGTGCAGATGAAACCATGTGACTCAAAGTGTCATTGTAACTGGGTAATAATGACAGCTCTGACCTGAGGGTATTAGTATGTTCAAAAAGTAAATCAACATAGAGTTTTAGCCTTGTAGGTATATTGATACATGTAAGGTAGGATTACAAAAAATGTTTTTGTTGTTATAACTAACTACAGGAATACTTTTATAGGCAGTCATTTTGGTGTCACCCCCTCTGACAGTGTCACTTGGTGCAGTCTGCACCCCTCATACCTCCCAGGTGATGCGACTGTGTCTTATGCTGTTTTTTATTTGTTTGTTTTTCTCACTAGGCCAGACATACTCGGCGATCTAGTAAGAACTCTGAAGGCTATTTTCAAGCTAACAATTAGCCTGTCATATTTTTATGAATACTAGTAGAAGACATGAGACTACTGGGTGAGAGACAAAGGACTTTATTACTTACAGAAATAGCAGTAGCCAAAGTATCAACGTTTTCTTGCACCAGTTCCCTGAATCCCAATTCCCATAGGGCAACACAAATAAGTGCAGGTTACACTGGCAAAAACACACTGAGCATTACTGGTGAGGGGCTCTTAGTGTGGGGAATCTGAGTCTTTTATACCAGACAGTAAGCATGCCTGCCCTTTGCTCTGGAGGGACACATGTCTCCATCTTCCAAGGTTATTCACTCTACATTCTTGAAATGATAGAATGGAGCAAAGCCAATCGTTTCTCTGCTCATAAAACGTGCAGAAACATGAGCAACCCATGGAGAACTGTCTCCCAACATAACCTTGACACAATGAGCACTCACGCAAAACATGGTTAGGTGCTCTTATCATGTTGGTCAACAGCTTAAATGACTCTGGATCTGCAAAGTCCTTTCCGATTCAGGATATCATCTGATTGGGACAAATAATTATTGTAAATTCTCAAGAATATTTTCCTGAGTTTGTCAAAACACCTACAGGCATCCATTTTCTTTTTTTTTTTAAGGTCAGCACAGAGTTCTGAAACTTTTCTCTTTTACCACTTACACTGTAAACATAGAACATTTCTTTTCAACTAGTACGAGAACAGTATTCAAAAGTATAGTCTCTAACCATTATGGCTTTAAGGTAGGCATAGTCCTATTGTATCCTATGAAAGCATTTCAACAATGATGTTCCCTGTGTCCACCTACCACTCCACCCAACTCTCCCAAGTAAGCATGTTAGCTCTGAATAGTAATAAAAGCATAAATCCTGGTATTAATGCTTAATAGCTGTGGCCTCAGTCTATCCTCCCTCTGCCTTAATCTCCTCCTTGTGAAATGGGGACAATACTCACTCTTCCTACCCAACATAATTTTTGTAAAGTCAAATGACCTAACATATGTGAAAGCATTTTATAATCAAGCAAGGATCTTTAAAGTGCTTTAATACTATAAATAGTATTTTTTTATCCTTTGCTTGAGCTTTCAGTTTGCAGTGCAAACATTTATAGACAAACCCAGTCTTTTCTTACCCTTTGTGGGGTTTACAATTAACTTCACCCAAAGAATTTAGTCTTTGTCCTTGGTTCCTGAGAGATAACCTCTAAAATCTTGTAATTTCTCTAGTGACTGAAGTGGCTTTGATGAGGGCTCCAGATCACATCTACCAAACAAGTTATGCTAATGAGGTGACTCTTGGATACAAGCTGGCCAGGCCAGAACACAGACTACGTGATATCTCAGCCAACCTGAGGGTGGGAGCCAGAGATTAAATTATGTAATGAGGCCCCAATAAAGGCTCTAGACATAGAAGCTCCATGGGCTTCCTGGTTGGTGATAGACATTGATGCGCTTGGGAGGGTAACACATCCCTGTTTGGTAGCTCCATGTTGCGAATCCTCCCAGACTTCACCCTATGTGTCTCTTCATTCGTATTCTCTTTGCTATAATAAAACTGTAACCATAAGCATACAGTTTTTCTGAGTTCTGTGAGTCACTGTAGAGAATTATCAAAACCAAAGGAATAGTAGGAGCCAGCAGAAGTGAGAGGAGCCCTGGGGACCTTCAAGCTTACAGCTAGCATCCTGAAGGGGTAGTGGGAAATCCCAAAATTTGCACACTATAAATCAGAAGTTAGGGTGTCATAGGGACTCCCAAACTTGTGGTTGGTATTTGCAATCCTGGATAGACTTGCCAGTCGGGAGGACTGTGCCCTTTAACTTGTGAGGTCTGACCTAGTTTCAGGTGATTAGGGTCTGAGAAAAAAATACTGCATGTGCAGTTGGCGTTGAAACTGAATAGAACAGAATAAAATCTAATAAAACTGAATTGATTTGATTGCTCCTTCTCACACCCTCAGAAACTGAGTTATCATTGTGCAGCTGCCAGAGTGGTGATGTAATCAATTACTTGCAACAGGTTTCATGTGTAGAGAAAGTCCACTCCTCACATACCTCTTTACTATCGAGGATCATGCGTGAGGTAGTGGAGTGAGAGGGATTAAGGAGGGAGGAAACACCTGTTATTTCTAGAAGCAAAGCCATCTCCAGGTGCATGAAACAGCCAAGGTTTTATGATATCAAACTTTGCCTTTTGGTTAATTTTTAGTTGAGAACCAGTGACCAGAAAAGAGATAAAATATACTATCCACTTTAATTAGAGTTTTCATAAATACACCTTCCATACTTTCATCTTTTTCTTAAAGTACCAAGTGAAAGAGACTATTGTCAGAGTTTATTATTTTTCCCCAACAGTATCAGGGTGGGTCTACAAGCAATGCACGTAAGTCTCAAGAAAAATAGTCTAAGACCCATAAAAGTTGCATTGCAGCTGGTGAAACAGTTCTCATGCTGCAAATTATCATGACTTTGATAAAAAGTTATGATCTCTAGCTAACTTTCCAGAAATGGAAAACCTTATAGACTTTTAATAGAGTAAAGGGCAACAAGAATAAAAACTAACAGATCAAAAGTGGGAAGCAAGGAAAACAGAAAAAATTGAAGGGGGTAGAGAGTTGCCACTGTCCCTGATCTAAATAGTTTTGAAATGAAAACCAGAATAAGAAAAAAAAAAAAAAAAAAAAAACTAAAATATGGAAGTATTAACATATTCTTATGACATTGTATTGTTTCCTTTAGGGAGAAAACTTTATCCAGATTGTTTTTGCCCTCCAAAATCTCAACACTTTTCAGAAGATGTCAAATTTTGGAAAAGATAATACTTAAAGGAAACAAATTTTCCCTTACAATTAAACTTAACAAAAATTAACTCTCAATTCCCTCAGTCCCCTTGAAAACTCAAATGCTCTGAATCAGCAATGGAATTACACTTGTTAGATCTATCTAAGTATGCTTCTAATAGCATCAAATAACCTGGAAAGAAGTGATTCAAAGAGCTCTTAAGTACAAAGTCACTTTCCAAAGACTAGTAAGTCTAAAAGTTAGTTTGTGTACCACATATCATTTATGCCCTATTGTGTTTGTGTGTGTGTTTACATTCTTTTTCACTTCATTTTGACCTGCCTTTCAGTTCGCTAATCCTATGTTCTGTTGTGTTCACCCTGGTGATCAAAACATCCAAAAATTTCTTAACATTAAATATCATATTTTTCAGTTCTGGAATGTCCATTTAATTATTTTATATAGATTCCAAATCTCTGTTGAAATTCTCCATCTTGTAATCTATTTTGTCCATAATTTTATTCATTTTCTTGATCATATTAATCTTATTTTAAAGTCCTTTAATTGCTTGACTACTAGCTGAAAACTTGGCAGTTCGAATCTACCCAGAGACACCTCTGAAGACAAGCCTGGCAATGACCTTCCAAAAATCTCACAGCCTTGTGAACCCTGTAGAGTTCTACTCTGTGCACATGTGTTTGCCATGAGTCAGAATCGACTCTACAACAAGTAACAACAACAACTCACTGAAGTCCCTAGGTGGTACAAATAGTTAACATGCTTCACTGCTAGCAAAGAGGTTAGAGGTTCAAATCCACTCAGAACCACCTCAGAAGAAAGGCCCAGTGATCTACTTCCAGAAGATCAGCCATTGAAAACCCTGTGGAGCACAGTCCTATTCTGACACACACGAAGTCACCATGAATCCGAGTGGACTCAATGGCAACTGGTTTATCTGATAACTGCAGTATCTAAATCACCTATGGGTTTATTGTCTTTTTTTGTCTTCGATTTTAGTCCTTTTATCCTGTTTTCTAGCATGGCTGGTAATTTTTTATTGAATGCTGAATATTATGGATAAAAATTGTGGGGACTCTGAATGATATCATACTTCAAAGAGGATTAAATTTTCTTCTGGCAGTCAGAAAAAATACTGGTGGATCACCTCGATCCTGTCTAGGCTTGACTTAAAACCCTATTAGGACTTGTATTTTCAGTTTTCCTAGGGTACAGTCCTTACCCCTAGGGCTTAACAGATGGAGTTTCCACTGAAAGCCTGGGGTTATTTACCAAGACCCCTATACTTTGCCATCACTTAAATTACTCTCTCTCTCCCCAGCACTACGTGGCTGCAAAAAAAAAAAAAAAAAATCCCTGATCAGTTCTTTGGCCACCCAGATGTTTTTTGTGTTGGCTTTTTGCCCTGCTGTGTGGAGGTTAGTAGCTGACCAATGACTTGAGCAGAATTTACATGCAGACATATAGGCTGTTCTTCTGTGATTTCCTCCTCTCCAGAATTTTGTCCCTCCAGCCCTAGCCACTTTGGCTGTCCCAAAATCTGACTTCTTGCTCCTTGGTCCAGTAAGAATGTCATTTTCTTCATATACTTATTCCCTTGTGCTGTGATTTAGAAAACATCCTGATGAAAAATCTAGGGTGAATTTAAGTTTACCTCATGTACTTCCTTTATCTCAAGGATCATAGCCCCTCATGTCCAATGTCGGTTGCTCTCCTATGCCTTAAATCTATTGTCTTACATATTTTGTCCAGCTTTTATAGTTGTTTATTGCAGAAGGGTTGATTCACTGCAAGCAACTCATCATGAAAACTGAAGTCTCCACTACAAACTTTATTATACAGAATGCTTAGTGAATGAGTTGAGCTTTCAGATATAAGCAAACACAAAAAAATGGATAATGATACAGGCATTAAAGGAAAATCAGACACCCTCCCCAAGGCTGTTAAAGCGAAACACATGGGTTGCCATAGTAGAATAATATTAGGTAGTGCTCATGCATGATGGGAAGCCTACTGTGATTGCAGGAAATAAAAAGTCTGATTTACTGTAGCAAACAGGGATAGGCACAATTTAATGTCATGGTGGAAGATGCTTCGGTGAGCATTGGTACCAGGGGAGCTAGGTGATCCTCAAAATCATGAACTCTAGTATAACCAAAGCTTCAAGAATGCAAGGAATCCTGAAGTGAGGCCTAATATAGCTTTGTGAGCCTCTCATGCCCCAAGTATCTACTTACCCTGTCAAAGGAAGTCTTCTATTTTGCCTAGGTCATGGTTAATCAATCGGGCCCAGTTCCTGAGAAAAAACACCCTAGGCTTAAAGCAACTTTGGCTAGTTAGAACAAATCAGTGATCTAGGTCCTCAGTAATTACATGAGAAGATGTACTTCCATCAGAAGATCTGCAACTCACCACCCTCTCATCAGGCTTTGTGGATTAGACTACAAGAGATGCTCTCTACTCTCAACATTAGTTAACCTATTCAGAGACAGATTGGGGGCAGGGAGTGGAGGGCTCCAGCCCATGGGAGTCATGACTCACTGCAATGATTAAATCATCAGAGCCAAGATGAAGGACTAATCAGGCGTACCATGCCATCTCTCTGCAAGGCCCAAAAAATCAAGTAGAACAGATACAGATATCAGTCCTGGAACCCTGAACTTTAAAAGAAAGGATAAGGTATTACATCAGAAGCCACTGAGAAGAAGAAACTGACTGAAAACAGCAAACAAGTAGAGATACAGAGTGGAGGTTCCCTGCCAACTGGCATGGCACAACACAGCCATCTTGAGATAAAGCCAAAAACTTCACACAAAGAAAACAGAAAGGCACCTTCATGGAACTCCCAGTAGAAGATACAGGAACGACATGGACACACCCAGAGCAAGGTAAAGTCTCGTTTGCTGGCTGCAGATCAAGGAAGTGCCCAGATACTCTCACACAGAGTATTATGAAAAACTATACTCCAACAAATTTGAAAACCTAGAGTAAATGGATAAATTTCTAGAAACACACTACCTACCCACACTAACACAAAGTGATGCTGAAAATTTGAACAGGCCCATAACAAGAGAAGAAATTGAAAAGGTAATAAAAAAAAAAAAATAAACTCCCAACAAAAAAAGCCCTAGCCCAGATTGCTTCTCTGGAGAATTCTACCAAACATTCAGAGCAGAGCTTGTACCAGGAAGCAACACTTCTGAATTCATTCTATGAAGCCAGCATAACCCTGATACCAAAACCAGGCAAAGATGCCACAAAAAAAGAAAATTACAGACCAATTTCTCTCATGAATATAGATGCAAAAATTCTCAACAAAATTCCAGCCAGCAGAATTCAGCATCATATCAAAAAAATAATATACCACAATGAAATGGGACTCATACCAGGTATGTAAGGATGGTTCAACATTAGAAAATCAATCAGTGTAATCCACCACATAAACAGGACAAAAGAAAAGAATCACATGATCATCTCAATCGACACAGAAAAGGCATCTGATAAAGTCCAACACCGATACCTGATAAAAACTCTCAATAAAATAGGATAGAAGGAAAATCCCTCAACATAATAAGGGACATCTACACAAAATCAACAGTCAACATCATTCTCAGCAGAGAGAGGCTGAGAGCATTCCCTGAGAAAAAGAACAAGACAAGGATGCCCTTTATCACCACTCCTATTTAACATTGTGCTGGGAGTCCTAGCTAGAGCAATAAGGCAAGAAAAAGAAATAAAGGGCATC
>NW_004443938.1:42106267-42108385 GCF_000243295.1 Trichechus manatus latirostris
CCCTTTATCACCACTCCTATTTAACATTGTGCTGGGAGTCCTAGCTAGAGCAATAAGGCAAGAAAAAGAAATAAAGGGCATCCAAATTGGTAAGAAGAAGTAAAACTGTCCCTATTTGCAGATGATATGATATTACACACCGGGAACCCTAAAGATTCCACAAGAAAACTACTGGAATAACAGAAAGATTCAGCAGAGTAGCAGGATGTAAGATCAACATACAAAAATCAGATGGATTCCTATAAACCAACAAACAGAACTAAGAAAAGGAATCAGAAAACAATACCATTTATAATAGCCCCTAAAAAGATAAAATACTTAGGAACACATCTAACCAGGGCCATAAAAGACCTATACAAAGAAAACTACAAAACACTACTGCAAGAAACCAAAGAGACCTACATAAATGAAAAAATACACCATGCTCAAGGATAGGAAGGCTCAATATTGTAAAAATGTCAGTCCTACCCAAAGCTATCTACAGATATAATGCAATCCCGATCCAAACACCAACAGCATTCTTAATGAGATGGAAACACTAATCATTAACTTTATATCGTGTCTTTGGCTGGGTTCTCTAGAGAAGCAAAACCAGTAAACTGTATAAATACATATACATAGAAAGAGAGATTTATATCAAGGAAATGGCTCACGCAGTTTTTAAAGACTGTAATGTCCCGAGTCCACGGGGCAGGAAAAAGGCTTCTCCTGATTCAAGTAGCCACAGGGGCTGGCAAACCCAAGATCGGTAGGAACAAGAGCAAAGCTGTTGCAGGCTGTGAAGATCAATGAATCTAAAGATCTGCAGGCAAGACCGCAGGTAAGCTGCTAGCTCAAGTCCCAAGAACCAGAGGTCAGACAAACAGAAGCCAGCTGCAGGATCCAGAACAAACAAAAGCCCTGGCAAGGACAGCAGGAAGGACTAGGCCTCAGAGGTTGGAGAGATGAAGGCTGAGGGGGTGGTGAGCCACCACAGGGCCCCACCCCCACCAGTACCACTCACAGCAGATCCCATCATGGCGGTAATCACGTATCAAATCTCAACAGGGAAGTGATCACAACATTATACAACTGCCAAAACACTGAGAATCATGGCCCAGCCAAGTTGACATACAATCTTAACCATCATATATGGAAAGGAAAGAGGCCCCAGATAAGTAAAGCATTACTGAAGAAGAAAAACAAAGTAGGAGGCTTCACTTTACCTGATGTCATAACCTACTATATAGCCACGGTAGTCAAAACAAGCTGGTACTGGTACAACGACAGACACATAGACCACATGAACAGAAGTAACACAAATCCATCCACCTATGGTCAGCTGATTTTTGACAAAGGACCAAAGTCCATTAAATGGGAAAAAGACAAGCTCTTTAACAAATGGTGCTGGCAAAGCTGGATGTTCACCTGTAAAAAAAATAAAACATCACTCATACCTCACACCATACACAAAAACTAATTCAAAATGGATCAAAGACCTAAATATAAAACCAAGAACTATAAAGATCATAAAAGAAAAAATAGGGTCAACACTAGAGGCCCTAATACAAAGCATAAATAGGATACAACCATAAAAATACACAAACACCAGAAGATAAACTAGATAACTGGGATCTTCTAAAAATTAAACACTTATGCTCATCAAAAGATTTCAGCAAAAGAGTAAAAAGAGAACCTACAGACTGGGAAAATTTTTTTGGCTACGACAAATCCGACAAAGGTCTAATCTCTAAAATCTATAGGAAAATTCAACACCTCCACAACAAAAAGACAAATAATTCAATTAAAAAATGTACAAAGGATATGAACAGACACTTCACCAAAGAAGACATTCAGGCCACTAACAAACAAATGAGGAAACATTAGTGATCACTAATACCAGAGAAATGGAAGTCAAAACAACAAGATACTGTCTCACCCCAACATTACTGGCACGAATCCAAAAAACAGAAAATAACAAATGTTAGAGAAGCTGTAAGGGGATTGGAACTCTTATGCACTGCTGGTGGGAATGCTGAATGGTATATCCATTTTGGAAAATGATATGGCACTTCCTTAAAAAGCTAGAAATAGAAATACCATACGATCCAGCAATCCCACTCCTAGGAATATATCCTA
>NW_004443938.1:42108485-42118282 GCF_000243295.1 Trichechus manatus latirostris
ATCTGGAGGGCATTATGCTGAGTGAAATACGTCAATCATAAAAGGACAAATACTATATGAGACCACTGTTATAAAAACTCATGAAAAGGTTTACACACAGAAAGAAACAATCTTTGATGGTTACACAGGAGGGGAGGGGTGGGAAGGGGAAAACACTAACTAGACAATAGGTAAGTGGTAATTTCTGTGAACGGAAAAGACAGTACACATTATAGGGGAAGTCATCACAACTTGACCGAACAAAGTCACAGAAATTTCATAGACGTATCCAAACACCATGATGGACGAGTTACTGGGCTGAAGGCTGGGGACCATGGTCTCAGGGGACATCTAGGTGAACTGGCATAACATAACATAAAGAAAGTGTTCTACATCCTACTTTTGTGAGTAGCATCTGGGGTCTTACAAGCTTACAAGCAGCCATCTGAGATACATCTACTGGTCCCATCCCGTCTGGAGCAAAGGAGAATGAAGAAAACCAAAGACACAAAGGAAACATTAGTCCAAAGGACTAATGGACCACAAGTACCACAGCCTCCACCAGCCTGAGCCCAAAACAACTAGATGGCGCCCGGCCACCACCACCTACCGCTTTGACAGGGATCACTATAATGGGTCCCGGACAGAGCAAGAGAAAAATGTAGAACAAAATTCAAATTCACAAAAAAAGACCAGACTTACTGGTCTGACAGAGAATGGAGGAACCCCGAGACTATGATCCCTAGACCTTTTTAAATCAGACCTGAAGTCACTCCCAAAGTTCACCCTTCAGCTAAAGATTACACAGGTCTATGAAACAAACAATAACACACATGAGGAAAGTGCTGCTTAGCTCAGTCATGTAAATCAGACCAAATGGGCAACAGCTGCCCAAAAGCAAAGACAAGAAGGCAGGAAGGGACAGGAAAACAGGACAAATGGAAACGGGGAACCCGGGGTGGAGAAGGAGGGAGTGTTGTCACATTGCACGGGTTGCAATCAATGTCACAAAATAATTTGTGTATAAATTGTTGAATGAAAAACTAATTTGCTCTGTAAACTTTCATCTAAAGCACAAAATAATAATAATAAATTATCTACTTAATAAAATGTTAACAAGCAAAAATAAAATTCTTTTTTTTGCTTTAAAAAGCTGAAGAAAATACGTACCATGAACAGAGCACTCTTTAATGATTAATATTGTCAATATTGGAGGCCTGGCGGTACAGTGGTTAAGAGATAGGGCTGCTAAATGGTTGGCAGTTCGAACCCACCAGCTGCTCCTTGGAAACCCTATGGGGCAGTTCTACTCTGTCCTATAGGGTTGCTATGAGTCGGAATCGACTCAACAGCAGCGGTTTTTTTGGCTTTGTCAATATTTAAAGAATCAACATTTAAAACACAATTCTTACTTTCTAGCTAAGTACCTGCAAGAGGCACGGTATTTGTGCGTCTATCTCTGTGTTCCTCATATATTTAGGAGGGAAAAGATGGAGTGTTCATCATCTTGATATTCCCAAGGGCTTAGCATGGTGCCTAGCACATGATAGGTATTCAACAGGTGAATAAGTTAATCCAATTAATTAAACATTAGGATGTATTTGTACTGATAAAAGGCATGCTCATCATTCTGATTATCTAGCTAAATGGACACTGACTTCCTTGTTAGGTAAGCTTCTCTAATAAAAGTGAAGAACAGAAAAAATCTGGATTATGAAGGGCTCTAAGTCATAGATTCTTCACTAGGAAGATATAATTAAGGGCAGAAGAAGGAGAGGATATTTGTTTAAGAGCTGTCTCTGCCACTGTCTGGTAGCAAGGCACATTGTCTATGGTGTCCGTTTCCTCACCTGTAAAAGGAGAGATGTGAACACTGTACACTGCAGGCCCCAGGTGCTGCAGGGCTGATGTCCTCAGCTCCAGTTCCCTCCCTTGCAACAACCACAGCAGCTCCACATGGATTCTTTAGAAGATTCCATTTTTGCAGTGGGTATCACGGTTAGAAGAAATTTTAAAAGTAAAAGACTAGATGACCTCAAAGATATTTCCCAAGTCTAAGTTCCTAATTCTATGCTTATATTATAAGTAGATGAGAAAAAAAGCTGTCAATTTTCATAATCATAACCAAAAATGAAACTATTTTCACAGTGCTTAATTTTTGGCAGATTCTCAAACAAATTCTTAACAGCTTCATAATTTTTAAATGCACATACTTAGTGAATATTTAATCCATCTTAAGGTCCTTCACCCAGAATTCATTACAATGCTTATTTTCTGAGAACTAATGCCAGATTCAAAAGAATTTCTTATCTATTTAGCAAAAAAAAAAAAAAAATTAGCATAAAGCCTGAGCTTCCAAGCAAAATAATAAATTTAACTTAGTAACAAAGGTGCTAAGAACTAATTAACCTGGTTTATGAGGGCAGTAGCGGTTCAGTGGTAGAATTTTTGCCTTCCATGCAGGAGACCTGGGTTCAATCCCCAGACAATGAACCTAAAGCACAGCCACCACTTGTCTGTCAGTGGAGGCTTACATGTTGTGATGCTGAACAGGTTTCAGTAGACCTTCCAGACTAAGACAGACTAGGAAGAAAGGTCTGGTGATCTACTTCTGAAGATCTGCCAATGAAAACCCTATGGATCACAATGGCCCAATTCTGTTGTGCGTGGGGTTGCCATGGGTCAGGGGCCAACTTGATGGCAGTTAACAACAGCAACATGAGGTTTACACTAAGTAAAAGCATTATTCTCCTGTTTCTAATTTAATGCTATTGTAAGCTACAACTACCTGTCTGTTAGGACAAGTTTCAGCAGAGCTTCCAGGCTAACACAAACTAGAAAGAAAGGTCTGGTTATCTACTTCCAAAAATTAACCAATGAAAACGCTACAGATCACAAAAGAATACTATCCAATACAGTACTAAAAGATGAGCCCCCTAGGCAATGATCATGAAGATGGCCAGGACCAGGTGATCTACTTTACATAAGGTCACAATGCCTCGGTGCCAACTTGATGGCATCTAACATCGACAACTATAAGCTAACAATGCTTATGAGAGAGATCACTGGAGCACAGAGATGCTCTTCTACAGAGAGTAAATTCCCACTTGATCTCCAGGTTTAGCATTTTAATTTGGTATAATAAATCTTTACTCTTCCTTGATAATATTAACTATTAAATGTAATGATAGGTAACATTTTGGGGGCCCTTACTATAAGTCAACATTATTCTAAACACTAAACTTTAAATAAATGATACTTCATTTAATTCTCACAACCCTGGAGAGCATAAAGTTTCTATTATGAGCCCTATTTTCCAAAGGGGCAGCTGAGACACAAGGTCTCACAGTTAGGGAGGGGCAGAACCAGCTTCACCAGGCGATCTGACTCCACAAGCCACACTCAAAACCACTCTGCCGCTCTGCAGCACATCAACATCCACCAGTCAACTAACATCTTGGGGATGAAATAAACCAAGAAGCTGAAAATTACTAAAAACATAACCATAAATTAGAATTCACTTTACTTTTTTCCATTTACTTTGGTTTTCCTCAGAGTATATTTCCCCATAGTAAGTAAGAAAGAATGATGCAATGACAAAAGAAAAAATAAAGCAATAGAGATAGATCTAAAGTCAGGAGACCTGAATTTAGAATCAGTTTTGCCACTACTAGCTATACGACTTAGGACAAGTCTTTATATTCCAAGCCTGAAGGGAAAAAAAAAATCTCTAATTTTAATCTATATAAAAATTCATAAGGGCTTTAGGGAGTTATGTCAATTGCATTAATCACCAAATACTGGTGTGGTAATTACTATTAAAGGAACGATTTCATATAATGCTCATGCTTTGATTTCTATTCTACTGTCCCAAGTTGAAACCCTGGTGGCGTAGTGGTTCAGAGCTACAGCTGCCAACCAAAAGTTCAGCAGTTCAAATCCACCAGATGTCCCTTGGAAACTCTACAGAGCAGTTCTACTTCGTCCTATAGGGTTGCTATGAGTCGGAATCGAAATGCATTTGGTTTTTGGTTGGCCCTAAACCGGGAGCCCTTGTGGTGCAGCGGTTAAGAGCTATGACTGCTAACCAAAAGGCTGATAGTTCAAATCCACCAACCACTCCTTGGAAACCCAATGGGGCAGTTCTATCCTGTCCTATAGGCTCGCTGTGAGTATAGAAATGGTTTCTTTTGTTTCATGGAACTTTTCCTATAGATAAGAATAAAACTGTCAGTATTTCAGGTAAAACCCCTCTCCTTTATTACTCTGCAACTTCTGAAGATGAACCACATCAAATGAAGTAAACTCTAGAAAAACCACATTTAGAAGATACAGTAATTAGCAAACACTGTTTAAAGTTTATTCATCTTATAGGACAGATGCCTTGCTTTGGTTTTTAAGAAAAAAGCAACTGAAATTAAAATCACATATTTTTGCTATATTTATGTCAAATAAAAATTCAGTTTACAAATGGAAACACTAAATGGTAAGTTTGGTCAGTACGTGGTCATGTGTTCAAATTTCCCTAAGTATTGTTTCTTTCTCTCCTGATCTTTTTCATAGCAAGAAGTCAGGCTCTGTCACTCATGTCTTCATTCTTCATTCTACCTGAAATCAAAGTACACAGTGTTACTTTCACAAGTCAAAGAAAACTCTTATCTCTGAATTTGCTAGTTGTATATCTAAAATAGAAGCCCTGGTGACACAGTGGTTAAGAACTTGGCTGCTAACCAAAAGGCTGGCAGTTCATATCCACCAGATGCTTCTTGGAAACCGTATAGGGCAGTTCTACTCTGTCCTACAGGGTTGCTATGAGTCAGAATCAACTTGACAGCAGTGTTTCTTTGTTTTTGTTTTTGATGTTCAAAGTAGAAATTACATTTCCCTTTCATTCAGGATCTATCTATATAACAATAGCTGCTAACAGCTATATATGTAGGTCAAATTAGTTTTAATAAGTCAACCTAGTAAAATATGTGTGTTAAATATTTCTAACTTCCTCTTAGGTGGTGGAGGGGTGGCAGTGGTGGAAATTAGACCTTACATTGCTCTTTTATTTCTTTTTAATTTTTGGTTAAACATATTCATCAGGAATTAATCCCCAATCAAATGATTATAAAATTAAAAGAAAATGGGCCACCAGTTTCAGTGAATTTTCAGTATGGTTTGCTCTAGATTTAATGTCCTAGGCAGGACTGGATTAAGGCATGTGAGGGCCCTAAACACTGATAATCTTTGGTGTCCTCCCTCTGCTTACTCATGCATTCGAACAAGATATGTGAGTTATACATACACATGCATATATATATGAGTGTGTGTCTTAGTGATCCAAGATGTAACTTTTTTTTAAAATATGGCTATAATATTAACAATTGCATGCAAAAGTGACGTATGCCATTTTAGCGGAATGACATGAACTGGATTATAAAATTTTTACTGGATGAGGGGTATTAAAATTTTTACTATATACCACATTTCTACAAAAAGACTATTCCACATATTGTACAAAAAAGAAAACGAGTCTGTGAACTTAGTTGTTTCAACATCAATGTAAAATTCTGTTGATCTCCCACAACGAAATATTGTACTTTCACCAATTTTGCTTTAAACGGCTTATACTTCAATTTTGACGTTGGTGTCGTAATAACTGCTATAATTATAAATGAACAAATGAAAAGATGTTATAAAGGAAAATTTAATGATCAGAAAACAAATGTTACAACAAATTACTGTATTTTATTTTAGATAGATCTAACATGTTATAATTAAAACTATTTCTATTCTTTGCTCTTACAAACTTCAATGATTTTGTCACAATTAAACTGTCAAACAATATCCACTTCCATACATAAAAAGGATAATGAATCGAGTCTATCTTGAATCATTGTTGTACACTGAGGGTTTCTGAGTTTCTTTAGAGATGAAAATGAGTGTTCTATTGTGCAGTTTGTGATCATTAAAGTAGGAATACGTGTAAAGCAATTTCAACATTGGGAAATATGCATTATATTTAATCTTCTATTATGGAATCATACATGCCTACATGAGTAACACAGGTAAACATCTTTCTGGTGTTCTCTGCTCTCATCCAGAATCCATCTGACATCAGCAATGATATCCCTCATTCCAAATATAGATAAAGTTCCATATTTTGAGATGTGACCTGCTAAAAATGAATCAAGCTGAGCAACAAGTTCAAGTAAACCCCCAAAACCTCCATTTTGTGGGGACCCAAACACTTCATTTCTTCCTCGAAAAGACAGTCCACATTCAGTAATTATACTGACAGCAACAATGCATTGCAAAACAGCTTTCCAATACTGACGTTCTTCATTAATTTGTGTTTCCAGTTCATGAGTTAAGCCAAAACCATGTCTTCAGTTTAAATATGACAACATACAATCTCTGTATATTGAACTGTCTTCATGTTTATCAGTCGTATTCGAGTTGCCCCAATTGCTAACTCCATCCACAGCAAACCGAGAATTAAACAATTTAGGACTGAATAGTTTGGAAACAAAACAATATACAGAGCTGACTGATGAAGAATACAGTAGCCACTCCCTCTTATAATTTTCATCATTAGCTTTGATCCCTAGAAATATATTCTGGCTACAGAACCTTGTTTGTTTACCATCCAGAAATTTTCAACACAAACTTTCAAATGGTCCACTGTGACGTTGATAATCACTTGCCCCTCTTTCAATCCAATAATTTACATCATTAGAAAAAAAATTATTCCACAAAGCAGGATCTGTATTTCTGTTATTTATGGGGTCTGCAGATGCGACAATTTCAGATTCTAAGACAGTTTCACCTTCTATACTATTATTAATTTTTTTTTACTACAGCAAGGAATAGATGCAGAATTTGAAACAGATTCTATTATATTCGTATTGCAATTAGTAATTTCAACACTAGCAGTACTAGTACACTGATTTGCACCCACTAAACTCAAGTGTTCAATGGAAAAATTCTATTCTGATTCATCACATTTCAAAAAGGAAGCTAATTTTGGAAGTGTCTTTACTGATTCAAAAATCCTTTACTTTTTTTTTTTTTCGAAAATCAAAGTAGCATTAGATTTTTTTTTTTGTTAGCAATACTGTATGCTAGAAGATAATGGACTTAAAAATCCAGGAAAAGAATTATTTTCAACCCTGACTTCTATACCCAGCCAAATTGTCAATTGGAAAAAGTATCTGAAAGTTAAATAAAGATATCTTAATA
The DNA here is from genome assembly GCF_000243295.1 of Trichechus manatus latirostris. Taxonomy (NCBI): domain Eukaryota; kingdom Metazoa; phylum Chordata; class Mammalia; order Sirenia; family Trichechidae; genus Trichechus; species Trichechus manatus. The sequence goes on from NW_004443938.1 coordinate 42,115,695, forward strand.
CATTCAAAGATTCAGAAAGTTTACTTCTCTAACTTTTTTTTTTTTTTTGGCAGTTGCTTGAGGATGAGCACCAGTAAAACTAGGCAGTTAACCAGGAAAGAAAAAGTCAAAGGATCCAAAAATAATGGATTCAGCCCAGGAGCTTAATGAAAGGAAATTCCAAGATGACAGCTATAGGGCAGGCCTAGACTGCATTGGGAAGAGGATAGAGGGCTCAGGGAAGGAAGTATCAATGACAGGGAAATAAACGGGTAGGGGCATTTCCATATATTTGTCATCATCTTTGAAATATTGAAAGAATTTAAAGAAAAACAGTGCTAAACTAGAAGGAAGGAAATAAAACTAGGAAAAACAAGATGCTGCTCTATAAGGAAAAGCACTGCACTCGATTCTGCATTAAAAATACTGTTACCTTCTAAATATCTATCAAATCAGTCCATTTTCTCTAACTCTACTACCACAACCGCTCTAGACTGAGCTACCAACATTTTCTTTAGTCAACTACTACAGTAGCTCTTAACTAGTTTTCTTGCACACACCCTGTCCTCTTTCCAACACATTTTCATATTACACTTCTAGACTGATTTTTTTTTAGAGATGGCACTTTTTTTTTTTTAACAGTACTACACATATTGTTTTATGACATTGGTTAACAAACCCACAACATGTCAACCCTCTCCCTTCTCGACCTTTTTTTTTTTTTGATGAAAATATACATAGCCAAAGATACACCATTTCAAAAATTTCTACATGCACAGTTCAGTGACATCGACTACGCTCTTCCAATTGTGCTGCTATTCTCACTTTAGATGAAGGCTTACAGAACAAAATAGTTTCTCATTTAACAGTTAGTACACATGTTGCCCTATGACAATGGTTAACAACCTCACAACGTATCAACACTATCCTTACTCAACCTTGGGTTCCCTATCACCAACTTCCTTGTCCCCTTCTAGCTTCTGGCCCTTGTCCCTGGACTGCTGTACTTCATTACTCCCATTTGGTCTTATGGAGCTGTCCACTCCCAGGCTGAACAGTGAACCTCAGAGATGACTTCACCACTGAGCTAAAAGGGTGTCTGGGGGCCATACTCTCGGGGTTTCTCCAGTCTCCTTTAGGCCAGTAAATCCGGTCTTTTCTTTCTGAGTTACAATTTTGTTCTACATCCTTCTCCAGCTCTGTCCAGAAACCTCCGTTGTGATCCTGGTCAGAGCAGTCAGTGGTGGCAGCCAGGCACCATCTAGGTATATTGGACTCAGTCTGGTGGAGGCCTTGGTAGCTGTGGACCATTAGTCCTTTGGACTAATCTTTTCCTTGTATCTTGTTCTCTTCATTCTCCCTTGCTCCCAAAGGGATGAGACCAGTGGAGTATCTTAGATGGCCGCTCAAAGGCTTTTAAGACCCCAGACACTACTCACCAAGGTAGAATCTAGAGCATTGTCTTTATAAGCTGTGTTATGCCAATTGAGCTAGATGTTCCCCGAGACCATGGTCCCCACAGCCCTCCGCCGGGCAATTCAGTCCCTCAGGGAGTTTGGATGTGTCTGTGGAGTTTCCATGACCTTTCCTTGTACAAGTTGTGTAGTTTCCCCTGTATTGTGTACTGTCTCACCCTTCACCCAAGATACCACTTATCTATTGCCTGTTTAGTATTTCTCCCCCACCCCTCCCATCCCTCGTAAACAACAAAGATTGTTCCATTTTATTTGTGAACTTTTTCATGGGTTTTTACAATAGAGGTCTCATACAATATTTGTCCTTTTGTGATTTACTTATTTCACTCAGCATTATGTCCTCCAGTTTCATCCATGTTATGACAAGGTTCACAGATTCATTGTTGTTCTCTCTCGTTGCATAGTACTCCATAGTGTGTATGTACCATAGTTTGTTTATCCATTCATCTGTTGATGGGCATCTAGGTTGTTTCCATCGTTTTGCTATTGTGAATAATGCTGCCATTAACATAGGTGTGCATATGTCTATTCGAGTGACGACTCTTATTTCTCTAGGATATATTCCTGGGAGTGCAATTGCTGGATCGAATGGTATGTCTATTTCTAGCTTTCTGAGAAAGTGCCATATCATTTTCCAAAACGGTTGTATTTTGCATTCCCACCAGCACTGTTATTTCCAGTATTTTTGATTCGTGCCAGTAATGCCAGGGTGAGATGGTATCTCACTGTGGTTTTAATTTGCATTTATGCTAGTGATCGTGAGCATTTCCTCATGTGTCTGCTGGCCATTTGAATGTCTTCTTTGGTGAAGTGTCTGTTCATTTCCTTTGCCCATTTTTTAATAGGATAATTTGTCTTTTTGTAGTAGAGGTGTTGGATTTTCTTGTAGATTATGGAGATTAGAACTTTGTCTGACTTGTACTGTCAAAAAATATTTTTCCAGTCTGTAGGTTCTCTTTTTACTCTTTTGGTGAAGTCTTTTGTAGAGCATAGGTGTTTGACTTTTAGAAGATCCCAGTTATCTAGCTTATCTATTGGGGTTTGTGCGTTGATTGATGGTTATGGTTTGTATCCTGTTAATGCCATGTATTAAGGCCTGAAGTGTTGGTCCTATTTTTTCTTCTATGAACTTTA
>NW_004443938.1:42123406-42163464 GCF_000243295.1 Trichechus manatus latirostris
AAAAAGAAATGCCCTCAGGGATCCCTCTGCACATCTGTGCAAGCCGAGGGGGTAGTCTCCTTGCCACGCAGCACCGCCTGGCCAGAAATGTCTCCCAACTGAGAAAAGGAAAAGAAAACAAACAAACAATTCAAAACAAACGAACAAACAAAAGCCCCAGGATCCCACCAGCACGGCAGCCCAGATCGGGAAGCAGCCCCACACTCTAACGTAGCTCCACAGCCTCTCAGGAAGAAGCAAAGATGGTGCACGGAGCCAGGTATTTGAGCAAAAGGAGGGGGAGGTGGTGAGAGGTAAGGAAGAAATCAAAAGAAGCAGAAAAAAGCAACATCAGCAGCCAACAAACGGCACTCGGAGAGCCAGCCTGTTCAGGTGGGTGGAATCCAAGCAGCCGTGCTTCCTGGACAAGAGATTGTGGCCGCGGGAAGCAGAGGAGGTCGAGTGGGGGTGAAGAAGGGTGGAGGGTGGGAAAGCGTATATCGCAAATTATTGGTTGTTTTGTCTCCCGCTGGACGTTCCGTGAAGATGCTTTCTCGTACCCCATTTGCTGGTCTCTGATAGGAGTCCAAGATGGCAGATCCGCGCTGCATTAGCTGATAGGGGAACTTCTGCATGAATCTCTCCTCTTCTCCGTTCTCTGTCAGTTTTTTCACTCCATTTGGTGCTTGGCTGAGTTCTTTATCTCTTCATTTGATGTTTTAGGGTTTCAGGATTGTTGTTTTCTCTGTTCGGCTTAGTTTTTCGGATCTTTGCTGTGGAGGGACAGCATGATGCTTCTGCCTAGAGCACCATTTTTCCGGAAGTCCCTCCCAGATCCTTTACTTTTTATCTGCAGCATGCTTTCGATTTCCTTGCTCCACTTAGTTGTTGCTATTTCATTTTACCTGGATACAAAATTATGTCACTTTTTAAATTTCATTCAACTGTAGCAAATAAATTTGAATAATTGAAAATAAATAAAATTTATAAACAATAAAATTTATAAAATAAAATTTACATTCAAATTTGGACGTTAACACAAAAATTTATATTTGAAAATTAGTAAGTAAAACAAATGATTAGGAACATGTAATTTTGTTTTTCAGGGCTGAGATAGTCAAATGAAACACTACTTACAAGTCAGTCGGAAATAATTTCATTTGTTTGTCAATCAATGTTTGTTGGCGGATCCTTCACAGATCTCCAAGAGTGTTTCTCATCTTGAAATAATACTTAAAAACTTGGGCACTCACTTTCCATCCTTTGATGCTGTGTCTTCACAGTTCATTGGACTACTACTGATACCTAAACCTGACAGGGGCAAAAGAAATCACACAAAGCATGATACAAATACAAGGGTATGCTCAATCTGAAGATGCGTCTTGGTTCACTTTGTACAGGCCAGAAACAGATACGTCATCAGTCATGTGATAATAGTGCCGCTGGCACATTCTTATGTGGTTGATGAGAAAGTACTGAATGTGAGGTTATACGTGATCAGTCCCAAATGAAAAGGACGATATAATTATCATATACAAAATATATTAAATGTGCATTTACTTTCTTTGTGGAATTGTTCAACTCCCATATTCAGAGATTGTACATAATTGATGTAACAATAGCACCACTTCTCAACAAGCAATTTTGTTTTGCGAGTCATAACAATATCAATCAATTTCTTAAAAGAAAGTTGTCTGAAGGGAAATGAAAAACAAAGTACGTTTATATAATTTTTATTACCAAAATATTTAATTATTTCCTCAAGGAATTGTTCAATTTCCTTACACTAATATATGTAAATATTCTGATAAAGTATAAATGCAATGTTCTGATAAACGCCCTTTGTTGCTTTCTTAGAAGACCAATTTAGAAACACACTTATTGTTGCAAAACAGAAATGTACTTTGCACAATAAATATTGAATTTTGTGTCCGCTTAACATGTCTAGATATAGACATATATAGAGCGTATATAGAGTAATATCAAGCAGTGCGTCCCATGAAACAGACAATAAAAAATGAAACTTACTTGATACATAAATTAAAACTTTTCATGTTAAATATTAATATTTCCAGTATTTTTTGGACATTTGCTATGCTACTATTAAATTATTACCTACATTAGTATTATATTAAACGTATGCTAGATTTTACATCCACATGTATGCCAAATGTATTTTAAAGTTATAAATATTATTGTATATAAAACTTAGGACCTAACTCTGTATGTAAATAGCATACAATACAGTTGAAAAGTAACTTGATTGAATTCATTGCAATGGTCGACTTATTCGAGTTTCCTCACTTTTGCGCATCATCTGGGACTGCAGTTCCTATTGGCTGCTTACCGGGACATGTGCAAGAGCATACCCATGTGTTTTTTTCATGGCAAAGAGCATTGCTGGCCCTCCTGGCTAGAGTTGCTGGATCAGTAGAAGTGGATGTACAAGATGGTTCTCTCAAATTTGATCAGAGACCTGTTATCTATTAATATAACCTGTCCTTGCCTAGTAACCACTCATGTTGGATCCAGTTGTATATTGGTTGAATGTAGCAATAGTTAGACTTGACAGCCCACCCCCACCTCTTGCTTATTAGAAAGAAACAGTATACTCCCAAGAGACCCACTGAGATAAGGAGTTTCAATTACACAGGAGGGGACTGTAGGAGACAGATGTCAATGAAGGTGTTGATGTGGTAGGGGCCTCATAGCTTAAATAACCTTGTGGGTGGGCGCCCTTGTGACCCTTATGAACTTTATTTCCGGCCAGCACATTCTCACGCACTGGAGTTGGTATCGACTTCATTCACTGCCCTGCCAGCTCCCTTCCACTGCAGTGCTCGTTTTCCCTTGTGTCCTGTCTGCTTGGCATCTATGGGTCTTTGCTTTGGACAACTGGTACCCTTCTTTTGTTCATACCCTAAGCATGTGCTTATCTTGCTTACTGGGTAACCCGTCCCTGGTCCTAGGTCTTTTTTTTTTTTAAATATACCCATAAAACACTGACTGGATATTGTTTTGCTCTACTCATCTTCTATTTCAATTGTTGGTTCTCTTCACTGTCTGCTAATGACAATCATCCACCTTTTACAACCTCTGGATAGTCACAGAATCTACTAGTTTGTAATGTTCTCAGTGAAAGTGACTCCATTACTTCCATCCAAATGTAAATATACCACAAGCTATTTACTGAAATGATCCTGCAGAATTTAAGGGCTCTGTAGCTCAGAGTTTATATTTATGTGTAACTCAGATATTCTAATCCTGGGTGAAGGGAAGATAAATCTGAAAGGGTGGTTGTTATGGACTGAATCGTGCCCCTAAAAAACAGGTGTTGGAATACTAACTCCTAAACGTGTGGATGTAATCCTGTTTGGAAATAGGGTCTTCTTTGTTAAGTTAATGAAGCTATACCAGTATACGGTGTGTCCTAAACCTATCACTGCTGAGTCATAAAAAGCACAAATTAGTCACAGAGATGGGCACATACTGGGGAAGACAAATGTCATGTGAGAATTGCCAAGAACCAAAGAACACCTGGGGCTACTGACAAGGAAGCTATCAACACAGCTAAACTCCTGACTTGAGCTTTTAACCTACAAAACTGTGAAAAAATAAATTTCTGTTTTTTAAAGCCACCTACTTGTGGTATTTCTGTTACAACAACAGTTGGAAACTAATAAACTAATAAAACTGAGTCTGTGATGTCCTCCTGCTTTAACAGCCAGCCATTTTCCATCCTTTGAGACTATCTGAGTAAGTTTCTAAGAGTATAAAAAGTAGCGTAAGGGAATGATTATCTTTCCATGCTTTCTGAGTGCCAGATGAGTCAAGAGCAGCCTAAGTCAACCAAGCTAAATTCACTTCAAGTCAATTCATATTTGCTAATATGCAAAGCACTGTGCTCGGAACTGGAGAACATAAAGAAAAGCACAAGTTGGGCATAAGGAATTTCTATGGAAAATAATGCACTCTATAGAATCTCCTTGTGAGACAAAAATTCATTTGTGCTAAGAGTAGTCTTCTCTCTTATTTTGTATTTAACTTTTCTTCCAAATAGAGTGTTGATAATGGAATGACATCATTGTTATAGGCCATTCCAAGACATGTGATTTGTCTCTATCCTCCAACAATATAATAGTAGTTGTCCCACAGTAACTACATTTTCCTTATATATAAGATCTATTTATTCTCAAAAAAGTTCCAGTGGGGATTGAAAGCTGTAAAAATGTTGTGGAGGTGGCATCTGACCTTCTCTAACTTCACAAGGGGAAGGAGAATCAAGATCTCCAACAGCCCAAGGTTTATTCCTATGAGGTAGAGGTCAGACATGTCTCCTCTCTCCACCATCCTTACCAATTCTGACACCAACCATCCCTCCCACGGCACTCTCTACTTCTCTGCCGGACTGAATAATTCACTGCAATGACCACACAGAATTCAAAGACAATAATCACAGTTGTGGGGTTTATTAGGGAAATAACAGGTTACAATTCAGGTTCAGGAACACTCAGGATACAGTCCTTCCATCAGGACAGCCTCTTCCCAGCCGTGCTCACAGGCACGCCTCTCTCTGGCCCTCAGCCTCTGTCCAGTTTGGGCAAGTGTTACAAAGCTCTTTTAGCTCTGCCTATAAGTGCCCAGAGGCACCCCACTCTGCCAGTAGCCTTGGCCTGAAGGCACTCAGCTCTAGCTCTGTGGGTCAGCAAACCTAGCTCCACCACGTGCCCAGAGGCACCCTACTCCTCCAGCAAGCCTCCTGTCCTAAGGCACTCAGCTTTCTCAATCCCTAGGCTGGAAAGCCCACTGTGCTGTCTCCTGCTTGTCTCCTAATTCTGCTGCCATTTCTCTGCCACCGCTTCTCACCATCTTCAGTGTTACAGTTATCTCTCTTTTGGTCCTCTGGTTCCAAGAGCTTCTCAGATCAGGGATAGTGTGTCAAAAGGACACGCTCTGCTCTTAGCTCTTCTTCCTTGGTGGTGGTGAGATCCTCCCTTCCCACCTCTAGGATGGCTCATTTTAAGCCTAGTGGGATGGCAAAACTGACCAATTCCCTTGGTGGGCCACAATTTCCTTATCTGCACAGTCCCATCCAATCACTTGGGTGGAAGTTAAAAGACCATGATGAGAAAGGCAACACAAAAGCAATCCATTGCACTGCAAAAGCTCACAATCAGATAAATAAGGACAGAGTAGTAGATCCCATTATATTTATTACAAACAACATTGCTAAGTTTTTGGGAAAAATATTTTTTAAATAATCAGTCCCCATTTCCAAATTAAAGATAACAATCCTTACTTTTCAGTTCTGAGAGTTTCCAATAAAAAAACAAAAACAAAACTCTGAGTGTTATTAGGTTGAGTATTTAAACTTTGTTATTTATTAACTTAAAAACTGAATTAACATCATGCTTTCATTAGCATAATTATTTTTTAAATTATTTTATTATTTTTATCTGTAGAGAAAATATTGAATCTAAAAATTATGAGGTGGTAGGCATTTACACTGGTTTAAAGAAGAATACTATGTACATTACATGGATTCCATAATTTCTTCCAAGAACATTTTACCAGGAAAAATTGTAATTTTCTTTTATACAATCAAACATAAAAAATTTATGCTGTACTGATGCAATGGTTACAAAAATAAAAATAAAAAACTTTGAATTTAGCCTTTCAGTTCTTTAAATTTTCACAAGTTTTAACTTACTCTGATGATCTCACATCTATGGTATGCCAGGCTGGGTAATTTTTTTCTCGAAGAATCATGTATGCGTTCATGAATTTACTTATCTAACAATAGGTAGGTTTTAAACTCTACAGAAAGTGTTATGCTTTGTTCTTCTTGATATACCATGTTATCTGACAAATATTGATAGGTCACAATATCTTCTTTATAAAAAGTGACGTGGTATCTGGTTCCTCCTTGTCTTAAAAAGGGCATAAATTTTTGTATACTTACAGGACTATGTGAGGATCTGAGTTAACTTATACAATCAGTCTAGTATAGGTTCTCAATGTATGGTAGCTACTATTGTTATTTTAGGCATATATGAGAGTCACTCTGTAGATTGTTCAGAGACCAGTACTATAGCAACTCCCCTCTTCCTCCAGAGCACATGAATGGACAAAGGAAAACAGTGTGCATGAAGAGGGAGACCATCCACCAAGCCCTTCCACAGCTCTTTCCTAGACTGTACTTTAGGGGTTGCTGGGAAAGTAGCACGGTGCAGTGGAAATACTAAGGGTAAGGGCGTCGGAGGGAAGCTCCTCTTTCTACCGTGGCACAAACATAACTATATCACTGAAATGTGTCTGTCATGTGCACTCTTAAAAATGAATGGTTTTCCAAAGAATTCTACAGATTCAACACAATCCCTATCAAAATTCCAAAAGACTTTCCAATAGAAATGGAGAAGCCAATCCTCAAGTTTATATGGAATTGCAAGGGCCCCAAATAGCTATTTTATTATAGTTATTTTAGTATAGTTATTTTAAACTGTGAAAAAGAACAAAATAGGAGAAATCACATTTCCCAATTTCAAAATTTACTATAAAGCTACAGTAATCTAAACAGTTTGGTCCTGGTATAAGAATAGACATATAGAACAACAGAATAAAATTGAGAGTCCAGAAATAAATCCATACATCTATGATCAACTGATTTTCAACAAAGGTGCCAAGTCCATTCAATGGGGAAAGAACAGTCTTTTCAATAAATAGTGCTGGATAAATGGATTTCCATATACAAAAGAATAAAGCTGGACCCATACTTCACACCATATACAAAAATTAACTCAAAGTGGATCAACTGCCTAAATGAAAGAACTAAAACTACAAAACTCTTAGAAGAAAACATAGGGGTAAAACTTTAAGACCTTGTTTTTGAAAATGGACTCTTAGATATTACACCAAAAGCATCAGCAACAAAAGAAAAAATAAATTGTACTTCATCAAAATGAAAAACTTTTGTGCATCAAAGGGCTTTATCAACAAAGTAAAGAGACAATCAACAGAATGGGTGAAAATATTTGGGAACCATATATCTGATAAGGGTTTAATATCCATAATATATAAATAACTCCTACAACTCAACAACAGAGACAAACCACCCAACAAAAAAACAGGCAAAGGATTTGAATAGACATTTCCCAAAGAAGATATACAAATGGTGAATAAGTATATGAAAAGATGCTCAATGTCATTAGTCATTAGAGAAATTCAAATCAAAACCACAATGAAATACTACCTAACACCCACTAACCAGTTGCTGTCAAGTTGATTCCAGCTCATGGTGATCCTATGCTTATCAGGGTAGAACTATGCTCCATAGGGTTTTCAATGGCTGATTTTTCAGAAGTAGATCATCAGGGCTTTCTCCCAAGGCATTTCCAACCTCCAGCCTTTCAGTTAGCAGCCAAGAGCATTAACTGTTTGTACCACCCAGGAACTTCTAGTACCCACTAGCATGGCTTTTATCAGAAAAACAGAAATTAACAAGTGTGTGGGTAAAGATGTGGATAAAGTGGAACACTATTTCATTGCTAATGGGAATGTAAAATGGTATAGCTGCTGTAGAAAACAGTTTGGCAGTTCCAAAAAAATTTAAACATAGAATTACCATATGACCCAGCAATTCTACTCCTAGGTATATACCCAAGAGATATGAAAACAGAGACTCAAACAGATTCTTGTACACTAATTTTCACTACAGCATTATTCACAATAGCTAAAAGGTAGAAACAGCCCATCAACAGACGAATGGATAAACAAAACGTGGCATATACATCAAATGGAATATTATTCAGCCATAAAGATAAATGAAATTCTGATACATGCTATGACATGGATGAATCCTGAAAACACACTGAGTGAAATAAGCCAGATACAAAAGGACAAATACAGTATGACCTCAATCATATGAAATATCTAGAACAGGCAAATACATAGAGATAAAAGGTTATTAGTGTTACCACGGGCTGGAAGGAGAAGGAAATGGGAGTTACTGCTGAAGGGGTACTGAGTTTCTGTTTAGGCTGATGCAAAATTTTTGGAAATGGATAGTGGTGATGGTAGCACAATATGGAGAATGTAATTAATGTTACTGAATCCTACACTTAAAAATGGTTAAAATGGCAACTTTTGATTACATATAAATCACATATAATCAAAATATAATCAAAAGTATTATATATATATGTATATATATACATATATATACATATATATATAAAACTACCATAAAATTGAGGGGGAAAAAGAACGATTGACTTAAGGGAGGAAAAAAATGAGTGTTTTTATTTCTTCAATTAATCTAATATATGGACTGAATAGTCTCTAAGATCCCTGCTGTTCTTACCTTTAATGAGTGCTGAAAGGATTCCCTATAAAGTTTCAACAAAAATACTAGATAGACTAAGTAAAATTTGCCAAAAATAAAAAAAAAAATTATTTACACACATAATATGGGTAGTTTACTCATGATAATATACATTTCATCTTATATTTTATATTACATTTTTGTGACTTTTTCATTTTTTTAACTCACTTTTTCCTCCAAACTATTATAATTCTTGTTTGTTTGTTTTTTATTTTTCAGTTCGTTTTCTGAACACAATACTGAAATGCCAAATTGACCAGTTCAAAGCCAGATATCTGACAACACCGTCAAGGAATACGTTTGTTCTGCAAACACTTTTTCAACAAACTCTCATCAAGTGACAACTATCAATGAAGTACTGGACTTGGCACTGAGATACAGAGGTGAATGGCTCAGTTCTGCTCTTGAGAAGCTCCATCTGGTGAGGGATACGAACAAACCACCATACAGTTAGAGAAAGGCTGTGAAGGTGGTAAGCACCTAACTCATTCTGGAGTGCCACAAGAGAAAGTAACATGTGATCTGAGATTTGAAGGATGGGTAAAAGTTGGCCAGCATACACAAAGGCATAAAAATATGAAACTCTTGCAAAAATCACCATTAGACTAAAAATCTTGACATTAGCACAGCATCCATTGAATGCACATATTACTGAATGAATAAATGAATAAAAGAATCTGGCCAAGTGATACTGACTTCAGCTATGTTTTTTCTTTGATAATATAAAATATTTTCTGTATTTTATAGTTATTAGATGTCCACTGTGTACAAAACATCATACTAAGAGTTATGGAGAATCATAAAAACAGGAAGAAATATAATCTCTGCCCTCAAGAAAGATGTATCCATTCAATAAATATTTATTGTGCTTTGTGTTTTTTCCATATGCCCAGAACTTTGCAAGTTGTGGAGAGTAAAAAAATAATAATGTCATTAATTAAGACAAGAGGAGATAAAGACAGGTATTAAAAAATTTTAAGCATGACTAATTCTTAGCTTGGGGGTTCTCTTAATTTCACCCTACAAAATTGCAAGTATCTTCTTAAAATTCTCTAATCCCTGAAAATAATCATAATCCCTCATAATCCCTATTATGAAGCAAAAGATATATATTACAAAAGAATATTATTGTTGTTAGGTGTCATCAAGTCAATTTTGGCTCACAGCAACCCTGTGTGTCCCAAAGGGTTTTCTTGGTTGTAATCTCTACAGAAGCAGATCATGAGGTCTTTCTCCTGCCAAACTGGTGTGTGAGTCTGAACTGCCAACCTTTCCGTTAACAGCCGACCATTTATCCATCGCACCATCAGGGTTTCTTAACAAAGAGCAAAAAATGAAAGTGATGTATTCTGAACGTTAGAGTGAAAAAAGAAAAAAAAAAAAAAAAAACAGAACAAAAGAAAGAAATTAGGATTAGGACTCTGGCTTCTACACTGCAGTTCCTTCCTTAATCTTTCCAACCTCACCACAACCAAAGACATTGGCTCAGGTCAAAACAACCCATCTTCTCTCTTCCATACACGCCACAGGACTCCAAAGTCAAGACCGTGCACACCATGCCTAAGGCCTACAATACCCATGCCTGTCCTCTCTCCCTCATCCTTTAAGGTAGAGCCAGCTTGTATCCATACAGAAGGGTCAAGGTGGGTTTTTTCAGGTTGGATACATCTCCCTTCTCTTCACTCATACAGCACTTAATGCTATATCCCTCCATGATCATTTAATGACTTACCACCCACTCACTGTCACTTGAGCAAGAGCTCTCAAGCCTCATGGTGTGTGGCTCTACCAAAATCTGTACTCTAAAGGTCCTCAAAAATTCTAATTTCGGGGTCATGACATATTACATTACACCAACCATACAGTCTTTAGTGTCCTTTGTTTCCCAAGTCTTATTACTGTGAAGATCACTGGTTTAACTTGTTGTCATATATATATTTTGCTTCCACAAATAGATCCTTGCAAGCAGAACTAGGTATCTTTTTATACACTACTGTATTTAACACAGGGTTAGAAATACACCAAATGCTCAATAAAGTTGGGAATTATTTATTTAATTAAGAGGAAAACAACAATAAATGACTGAATGATTTTTATCTGGGGGCATTTGAATAGCTCTATTAGTCTGGGAGAGTTTAACACTAAGATCTTCTTATGTCTAAAGTGAAGCAACTTTGACAACTGCATTCATTTTTTAAATTCCATCAGCCAGTCAGCCAGTCATCAACTTTTCCTAAACACCTACTAGAATAAATATCCGAATTTCTAGAGCACTATTTACCTTGTAAATTATGGCTTAAATAAAATAAACATAATCCCCTAATATTCTGAAAAGCACAAACTTACCAGATACGTATACCTCAGAAATTTTATTTATATAATCAATAAATACAAAATAGTTACCTACGAATTGATACAAATATGCTATACTATAAATCATCATAATTCCTAGGACCTTGGTAATTATACAATTTTAGCTAAATATAGAATATTTGTAGGCTATTTTAAAGTTCAAGCTAGCCTCCAACTTTATATAAGGAATTCATTCAATGGGAGATTTGTTTGTACTTGATGCTGTGAGAGGTTATTCACAAATACTCAGAAGTCAACTTCCAAGAAATACTTTCAATTACCTAGAGACTTAAAAAAAAAAAAGTAACAATTTGCCAGTAAGCTCTCCTATGATCTCTGATATCTTTAAACTAAAGGAAATTCTATACCTTTTCCCTTCCAGAATTTTAGAGCTTTCAGAGAGGAAATAAATGGGAAGAAACTAAAATGTTTTTTTCTCTGTTTCTTTTCTTTGCGAGTTTCTTAGAAAAAGCATTAGCAAAGGCTTTACCTCCACTCTTTGATGGGAGATAGCAGTACTATGGTATAAAACACAGGCAGAGAATAAAGAAAGAAAAATAATGGGGATAAACAGTAGGAACATAAGGATAAAGAAAAGAGAAGAAAGATTTGCATGCAGAGGAGAATAGCAGAATGGCCCCTACAGCCAGCCCTTGTGCTACTTTGGACTCATTCATTTTTTTTCTTTATTAACTCCAGACACATCTTAGTATAATTAAAGTGGATATAGGATCACATAGAGAAGAGGCTACTACTGAATAACTACTTGCCTGAAATCATGTCCTCTGTAACAAATGCTTAAAACAGAGATAGAAAGTTACCCACTAACTCATTATTTACTGAAGTTGTAGATCATAATAGATGCACAGCTATCTTAGAGAAGAACAATGGGCTTTACACTAGAGGAGGCATTCTTCTTTGACCAAATCAGATATTTACTTCTGTAAACTCAAGCTGGCGACTCCAGATGGGTTACACATACACCTAGGTACCCCCTCAGCCCTCAAGACAGCTGCATGGGCCTGGGAGGCAGAGCTATCAGACTGGCTTCTGCTGTTTATAAATAGCCTCACCCTTTGCCCGCAAATTCCATGAAGATATTATCATTTTCTATGTATTCCATGAGGTAAAAAACAAAAAACTGGGAAGCACTGTTGTATCCCAATACTATGATGGAATTTAGAAAAGTTCTAAGTAATTACATCAGAAAACAGAAATGTAAAAATAAAACTGTATCACTCTTACACTGATAAAGTCTGTATCAACTAGGATATTTTGTGGTGCAATATCCAAAAATCACCAGCAAAACAAAAAATGGAACATACTAGCTCATGAAACTGATAAGTTGAGAGATGAGGCAAACTTCAGGCAAGGCTTGATTTTGCATCAAGCACCCAGGTTTTCTCTGTGTCTCTGCTCTGTATTTCACTGTCACCTTAGTTCCTGGATTCACATAATACGCTCTGCTAACATAATATGTTCTGCTAACAACCACAGGTGCTCCACTTGTGGTCCCAAAATGTCCAGAGCATGCCCCAACCTCACATCCTCATACCACCTCCTTCCATTACTTATTTAGGCTGGGTATCCTCATCACCTAGGGTTCCAGGGCTGTATAGATCTTATTGCCAATAAGCATCTCATTGTATATTTTCCAAATGTGGGTCAATTAGATAGTAAAATTAACTTGGAGGTCAGGGCCAGCATTTTTTGAAATGGAATGAATGGAATAGATTTTTAAAATACCAAGAGTATCATCTATAGTAACAATAAAAATTGTTTCATAAAATTGTTTCACTGCATACATGTGTGTGCGTGTATTTGTTATTGCTGCTGTGTGTGAGTATGTGTGTGTTCTAGGAGTTTCAGAGTGGAAAAACAAAAAACAGCATCTGGAGAGACACGTAGGACAAAGGGAGGGTTGTTTTATTTTGTTTGTTTTTTATGTGAAAGAAATGTACAGTTCCTAGGCTGTAAAGAAGCCACTAGAGAAGAAACTGGAAGACAAGAGAAAGGTCAAAAGCGAGAACACGGCCCCAACAAAAATAGGAGGAAATTGGGTAAAAAATATAGCTAGAGCTCTGCTCTGAACCAGCTCTGTCTAATCAAACTTTCTGTAATAATGGAAATGTTCTCCATACAATCCAATACAATAGCCAGTAGCCATATATGGTTACTGAGCACTTAAATAACTCGTACAACTGAGGAACTGAATCTTTAATTTGAATTAATTTAAATAGCCAAATGTGGCTAGTAGCGACCGAACTGAACACAGCAGCTCTAGATAAAGGAGAGAAGAGGAGGGTGAGAACCCATAAACCCTGAGTAAGAAAGCTGATAAGCTGAGAGGCAGTGACAGGGTAGGAACCTTGATGGAAGCAGTCAGATTTGGGAGGGACACATGGAAATGATAGGAAAGAGCTGACCAGAGCAACCAAAAGCACAATATAGCAGAACTGAGGGCCCAGCTGAGACTAGATGTGTAGGAACAACTAAGGCAGGTGGTTGACTTGAAAAAAGGCTGAGAGGCTGAATGTGAGAGGCGATAAACAGAATGAAACACTGTGAGCTTTGCATGCAAAGAGAAGGAAGTGAAGCCGTATGTCCAGGAGAAAAAGAAGGGGTCCTGAGACCAAAGGTCAAATCAGCTCAAAGAAATGACATAAAGGATAACTGAGTGAGGGAAAGCAGGAAAGGACGAGTGATTTGGGACCCAAGTGGCTGCAGCAGTTATTTCTAAGTAGTGGCAAGATTCAGGGCAAGGCTTGATAGGCTTAGAAGGAGGGAGTTAACTCAACAAGAACTTAGAAATAAGTTTGGATGGTTGTTCTGGTGCATGCTGGGGTAATCCATGATGGTGGCAAGTGCTGGGGTACAATGGTAGAGTATGAGCCTGGTGCAAAGGCCTTAAGTCAGAAAATCAGTAAGCAGGGTGCCTTGCAAACAGCTAGCAAAGACACACATGCGGAAATCCCATAAGAAAAAGAATCCTTAAGGCAGGGTTTCTTCAGAACACTGCACCAAACTGAGGAGGGGGAAAGGGAAGAACAGTGTGGCAGATGTGGTCTCAACTGTAGCAGACCAGGAAGTCCAGAGGGAGGACTTTGGGGAGAGCAGAGAGATAAAAGAAAGGACTGACCTAATCATGTGCCAAGACGACCACTTCCCAACAGGAAAGGGCCATACTGTTGCCGCAATCAACCTACCCAACATTTAAGATCCTCCATTCTGCTTCCCTAGGACTTTTTCTGTGCCTAACTTTCTCCAAAGAGGCAGAGGAAATAACCATATTTTTGGCTATTAGTATTATAAAATTAAGTCATGGCTTTTGTAGCTATTACATACAAATGTATAATTAAAAGGGATATTTCATTTTCCACTTGCACAGTTCCTCTTTGGAATTGTCTTATCTAGCTACTGAATTTCATAAGGTTAAACTCCCCCATACAGAGTGGATTCAGTACCATCCATACTGTATGACATCATTGTACCTAAGCCATTCTGATTTTCATTTCATATATATTAGCCTTATCTCACTTCCACTCACTTTCTTTCCCTCCCTCTCTTTCATTTCATGACTTTAATGGCAAAAAGTAAAACAGACTAGAAACTTAAAATTTCTCCTCTCCTACAGCACCAGGATACCCATGCACGTGCGGACACAGACACATACACACACACACATTCACCCCACTAAGTCATATTTTCCAGGCACCATTTTTACAACTATCACAGAATTTTAAATTCAAGACTGAATAGTAGCCTCATTTATTATTTTATCATAAGTATTTCTACTTTCTCATGAATATTAATATAATGTTTAGATGCTTTGGATATGGACATTCTTAATAATTATTGGTATCATATTCCTTAAACTGTATTCTTTGCTTCTTTCGAGAACTTATACTCCCCCCTGTGGTAATTTGATGGCAAAAAAACAGAAAACAGGATCCTAAGGACAGAGTCACAATTCATAAAGCATTCACAAGAGAAACATACAATGGTATGTGTCCTGCTAGAAAAAGGTTGTCAGTGTGAACTGTCACACCTTTTCTTTTAGAGTAATCTGCATAAACACATGACCCTGAAACCTACAGGGCCAAGAGCTAATATTTGGCAAACGTGCCAAGGTAGAAATGCGGCATCTGAAGATATTTAGAGATGAGCGAAAAGGAAAACTTTGTTTTACTTTAACAAACATTTATTGAGTGCTTACTCTGCGATAAGCGTTGCACTAGGTACTTTACAAGATTTTTCGTATTTAATCCTCACAGGGAGCCCTGGTGGCACAGTGGTTAAGAATCTGGCTGCAAACCAAAAGGTCAGCAGTTTAAATCCACCAGCTGCTCCTTGGAAGCCCTATGGGGTAGTTCTACTCTGCCCTATAGGGTCAGTCTGAGTCGAAATCAACTCAGTTGCAATGGGTTTTTTTTAATCCTCACATATTCTCACAACAATCTTACAAAGTGGGCACTACTATTATCTCAAGTTAGGAGAAGACAACTGAGGCTCAGAGAGATTAAGTCATTGGTTCAATGTCAGACATTTAATCATACAGCTAAATAATGAAATATGAAAAGAAAAAAAAAAAACTCTCCTGAATTAGCCAGGAAGAGAAATACAAAGTCCAGCAAATTCTGTATTCAAATAAATTCTATATTATTATCTCTATCAATAAGACATTTGAAATTGGGATAACAAAAAGTTGGCCTACCTAAATCCAAAATGGTGGCTAATTTTATGAAATGCTTCAAACTAAAGAATTAACTTATTTTAAATAATAAAATCTCATATTAGACTGTCAAGCTAGAATTGTTGAAAATGTTGTTTAATTAAATATGAATCAAGTTTATTTTGTCAGGCTTTACTCTTAAAATCTTAAAAATAAAATGTAAATTGCAAAGTTTTTTGTTTTTTTTTAATGATCTATTGATGTCTTCCCTACCCCTACTCCATTTTTGCTTTCTAGGCCTCAGCTTGGTTGAATACTGAGCTGCCTAAACAGTAAAAGTCAGTCCTGGTGGCACAGTGGTTAAGAGCTTGGCTGCTAACCAAAAGGTCGGTAGTTCAAATCCACCAGCTGCTCCTTGGAAACCCTATGGAGTAGTTCTACTCTGTCCTATAGTGTCACCATGAGTTGGAATCAACCCCATGGCAACAGGTTTGGTTTTCTGGAGCCCTGGTGGTGCAGTGGTTAAGAGCTTGGCTGCTAACCAAAACGTTGGCAGTTCAAATCCACCAGCTGCTCCTTGGAAACCCTATGGAGCAGTTCAACTCTGTCCTATAGGGTCACTATGAGTTAGAATCAACTCCATGGCAATAGGTTTGGTTTTTTGGAGCCCTGGTAGTGCAGTGGTTAAGAGCTTGGCTGCTAACTAAAAGGTCAGCAGTTTGAATCCATCATCTGCTGCTTGGAAACCCTATGGGGCAGTTCTACTCTGTCCTTTAGGGTCACTAGGTGTTGGAATCAACTCGATGGCAATGGGTTATGCGTTAAACAGTAAAACAGTAGTATTTCCTTATCACCATTACCATCAGGAAAAACTGAGGCTCCCCAAGCAAAGTGACTACCAGGAGCTCTTTTCTAAAGGATACCAGGTAATGAATCTGCCAAACTCCAGCCCAAGTCCCAAGACTATACGTTGCTGCTTTGTGGTCTCCTGCTCTCACATACACAAAGTTTAAGAATTTACCTTGACCTTGGCATTTACTGTGTTGACAAAACAGCCTCCAGATTGTCCTTTCTGCTCAAGATCAGGTCATTTCCCTTCATGGAAAGTTGGATGTAAAATAAAGGAGTTTGGAGTTCTTGAGTCCCTTTTAGATTAAGGCAGGCTTCAGAGAGTAAGATGAGAACATCTGAGAGGCGGAAGTGGCACCACCAAGTACTTCAGAAGCTGGCAGGAAAAATCTACTTGACTGACCAGGGAAAGACCTGCTTAGAAAGTGGATACATTTGGCTGAGGCAGTGCCTACGCCTACTGCAAAGGAAGACTGGTTCAAAGTCTATTTGAAGTTGGACGGAAGTTTGCTTGCTGACCTACTGAGCTGAAAACATGCAAGCTGGCTCTTCAAGTATCAGCCATATATCGGAAAGGAAGGGCAAAAACATGATCAAGGAGAACCAACATTGAGAAGTTAGAAAAGATGACAATACCACCAAAGATCCATCTGGACAAAATAAACTTTCATCATCTATATGTAAAATATAGCTTAATGGTCAAATATTTCCAGACATTAGCACGTCTGTGGTTATACGAAACTTTATCCCAGAGTTGTTAACTTTCACACACATGCATGGGTCAATGAGAAAATTCCCTCACTATAAACCTGCTATTCCTAGACAATGCTCTCAATCTCTGCCATATATAGTTACGACACAGATTGCATTCCATTAATAACATGAAACTAGTCGTGAGTCAAATCAAATCATTCCACGACTTTAAAAAAAGGAGGGGGGCAGTAAGCCTAAAATACAAACTGTAGCCAATCTGAGGAAAGTACATTTTCATTGAAGACAAAGTTCATAAATTAAACACTGTCTCAATAACATGCTGCAACGTGCTTATTAAGGCATACTTTAAAAAAAAAAAAAACATGTTTACAGTAGATATTGCTTTAATGTTGATGGCTTGTCTGAGACTCTGTCAGGATATTTATTCAAAAGGGTAGCTTATCAGAGAATGATGCAATTATTCAAGAAAACTTTTATGATGTCTTTAGTTGGTCCCAGATTGCACAGCACTAGAGACTGAACATTTTCAGTGTGGGCTGAAGCTGATCTCACAGTAGTGCACGCCCTGACATTAAGTTTCCTAAAGTAAAACACACCCATCACTTGATTCATTTTTCCTTTTTTAGCTGGATCAGTTCATTAGTGGAGATGAAGCAACACATTTGCCTACACAGCAAAATCACAAAAATCTTAAATGCTAAAAAAAAAAAAAAACTTTGTCAAAACCCAAGATTCTCTCCTAATACAGATTAGTAAACAATATCTTTCTACTTTGTGCTTATCTCAGATCACAGTATAATACTGACTCTACCAATTATTTATATGACTTCTAGGGTGTGTGTTTTAAGAGTTTAAAATGTTCTGAGATAACTAGGTCAAGGACATACAGTATTCAGAGATCATTGTACGTAGAATGTGAAGAAAAGAAAGAGTGGAGTTTGGAGGAAAAGGCAAGGATGTTCTCTTCAGAAGAACTGAATTCAAATTAATACAACCCTACTCCACCACTAATCAAGCATGTGTTACATTACTTAGCCTCCTTAAGCCTCAGTTTCCTAACCTACAAAATGGGTAGAATAATACCTCACAGGGCTGGTATGAAGCTGAAGTGACACTGTGCATGTGAAATGGCTTTGTGAATTTAAAATGTCTATATAAATGGAAGGTAGTAGAGCCCTAATTGGCTACCCATTTACACACCCACACAGAGCTTTAAGAAGCATTCCTGTTAAATTGATCAGACAAAATGGCCATTGTGCATTCTAATGTCAAAATAAACACTAAGTTATTTCACTTTTCCTTCAAATCTGATTATATCAAGAGTTTAAATAAGAATGCATTTTTCTTTTTCATCCATGGTTTAAGTTTGGCCTACACAGTAAGACACCTTCTCAAAAAGCCTTTTCTATATGTTCAGATTTTAACATGTGATTCCCATAGGAATAGTCATTTAATAATTCACACATAAGAAACTATTTCAGAAACTCCTTAGACAATTTCAATAACTTAGTTTATAGCATTCTAGAATATACTGGCCTCCAGTTTTGTTTAGTTTGAAAACTTGCTTGTCATTTTCATGGTAGCACAGTTCAAATGACAAAATGAAATAAAAGAAAAATGTCAACCCAGATACATGTACAGTGTAAAGGTCTGTGGCATTATGTTAAGCAAAAAGACACCACCTTGACTTCCTAGAAACATAATCTAAAGAGAACATAATGGGCACTGGCAATATTAAATTTATAGATGTCTCTTTAATATTTGCGCACCATATTCTTACATAAGAATTAGTGGTACCGTAGCCATTTTTCATTGAAAAAAGGAGGACTATCAGGAAATAAACAAACAAAAGGAATGAAAACTATATAATGGAAATGAAGGGAGTAGATGCCCTATCAGGTGCCTAAAATAAACTGGGTATAAAACTTCCGTTCATGTTTCCTGAAAACTATGAATAAAAGAGAAACACATTATCACGTTCCTTTCATATAGACAATATTAAGGGATATGAGAGATAAAGATAAATACAAGTTACATTTTTTTAACTTCTCTATCAATTCTGAGCACCTAATCTTGAAAATGAATAAATAGGATTTGATGTTCTCTGAACTCGACACTCTAAAATCCCTGTAAATCTGGACACTGTTATAAAGCCAGACTGTGATGGGCTTTTAAAGTCAAGGCTGAGTTGGATTTAGTCTTAATGGCAAGAAAGATACATTGAAACAAAAAGGAGAGGGGTAATTTTAAAATCCTATTACCTTATGTGAAAGCACTTTCATAAATATTGTCTCCTTGGGCTGCGCAATAACTGTGAGAAGGTGGGAAAGTCTGGGCTCAGAGAGGGTAAATGCCTTCCCTGAGCTCACACAGCAGGTAAATGACAGGTAGGGAGCTCACACCTTCTGCAAGTCCACTATATAATGGTTTTCAAAAAGTATTCCAGGGAGCCCTAAAATTGTGAGAAGGGGCCTCAGGCCTCTTGACAAGAGATGAGGGCACATTTCAAAGGAAGAATTAATGAGGCCTGACTTTACCCCACCTCCCCCACAACTGAATCTCCAAAGACACATTCATGTATATTTTGCACTGTTGTTGTTGTTGTAAGCTGACAACAAGTCAACCCCCAACTCACGGTTGTAATCCACAGGGTTTTCACTGGCTGATTTTCAGAAGTAGATCACCAGGCCTTTCTTTCTAGTTCATCTTACACAGGAAGCACTGCTGAAACCTGTTCAGCAGCATAACAACATGCAAGCTTCCACTGACAGATGGGTGGTGGCTGTACACGAGATGCATTGGCCAGGAACTGAACCCAGGTCTCCTGCATGGAAGGTGAGAATTTTACCACTGAATGAACTCCACTACCCCCATACATTTTACACTAGTCTTTTCAAAATATTTATCCTTTTATTTACTCTCATCCCTTGAAGTCCCCTAGTCTCAATTCTCTCTTCCTCCTAATCCTATTGATTTGGTCTCCCCAAATTACACTTTTTAAAACATAGTTACCTCCCTGTTTTCCTACTCACTTCTTACCTTAAGTACCACTAGTGTGATGTTTCACACTTAGGTTGATAAAACAAAGGGCTGTAAAGACTCCTGGTTGCTAAATGTAGTTAAGTCTGAGTAGCTAACCTGCTAGGGAAAGTGTTAAGAGACCTCTCCCCACCCCTAGCAGCACTCATGTTCTCCAGCACCATCTCAGCATAACGCAGGCTAGCCTAGAGGCAATACAGGATTCTACTTAAACTAACAGAACAAGATTCTGATTAAACTAATAAGTGAAACAAACGGTAGACTGAAGGAAACATCTTGTTTAAAATAAATAAAACCCTTCCTGTCTCACTCCTCTGACCCCCCCAACATCACCTACAAGCAAGTACATGGACAGGCAAAAATATAATACCAACCACATGGCACAGCCTTGACTACCTTCTGACATATCTGTTTGCATCTGAAAGCCTCCTAAGAAAGTCAGAAAACTAATTATGAGAAGGAAGAAGCATAGAAGAAACGAAAGTAATTTAGATAGTAAACATCCACGCTTCTATTCCATCTCTGAACTCTCAGAGAGTAAGCCCTCTTCTTAACCTTCATCATTAGCAAATATAAGACAATGTAAGCCAAGCCAGGGCCCCTGAAGATTTCAGGAAAACATTTATCACTATTTTTCAAAAAGCCTTCTGGCACACCATTTTTTGGTGGAATTCATTTACATGATTCAATTTGAGGCATGCTAGCAACATCGGAAGCCCACTGCCAGCCCACCATATAAACAAATCTCTCACTGTCCAGATGTCCATATATGGCCAGACTTCCTATAAGTGACAGCTCAGACTATGCATTGCGTATGGATCTTGGCTCTGAGTCACATTCTTCGGGTATGTTTCCCTGGGAGCTTTGATTTCCGCTTTGAGGGCTGGCACAGACTCCTATTGCTCTTACAAGAAAATGTCTACAACTGAAAGTTGAAAATGTGCAAGATTCCTTCTTTAAATCCAAAAAGACTCCAAGTCTGGCCACTTTCCTGTAGTCCTGCCAGGTTTTCTCTATGTCTAATACCTGATCAAGTACCTTGTTTTAGAGGGGGAAAAAAAAACAAAAAAAAATAAGAGAAAGAATGTAGTACAATCCACAGCTGAACATCTTACAAGACTTAACCAAAGGACCTGTACAAATGATGCCCATGTAGACACACACATACCTTATATAGCTCAGTAAACAGGACTGAGTGGCCAGCTTACTGAATTCCTCATTTTACAGGAAAAAAAAATGTCCTCTATAAAGCATTTGCTAGATAAACACTTGCTTACAAGTCAAAATTAGTGCATCTTAACTATTTTGCATACAAATTGAAAGACCTTTTTTTCCCAATTCTGACCTGCTGTCAATCAAAAGGGTTGGGATAAGTCAAGAGTTGGACCAAGTTATAAGAAGCCACTATATCCACTTTATCGCCCAGAAGCACACAAACATTTGCTGAGTCATCTATAATAGTACAAGAATTCAAATCCCATGGCATGAGTTAAGGACAGAGTGTCAGTCTTTCCTTTTGAATTTCCTGGCACTTGATGGTCAGTATCACAATATAAACATACTTCTGAGTCTGAATATCTTGGGTGTCTTCTCTCTCTCTTTCTCTTTTAATAATAATCTTTTAACTCCTTCAAAAGGGTCTTGATAATAAAACCTCAACTTAGCCCTATAACACAGCATGGCTTTCTATTCTATGCATGTGTTCTGTATATTTCAATATGCATGTTTTCTTTTAGCCATCCATTTGGAGCTAACTATGGACTTTGGACCTTGAGGGACCACATGAGCATTCTGTATGAATGTTACAGTAAAACCAGACTCTTTTTATAATATATCTTGACATTCTTAACAATAGAACAGAATGGTAATATAGCTGCTATATATGTGGAGAAAGAGAAAATTTAGAAAGATCAAATAAAATAAAGTAACAATTCCCTTAAAATTTGAATCTAATTAATCCTCACTACACCCTACAACATTTTTTTTTAATTCTTACTATTATTTTCATTCTACAAATGGAAATTTGGGATATGGCTCCTATTTGTGACTTCCTCAGGATTTGTGAATGGCAGTTCCAGGAATACAACCCAGGTCACCCAACTGTCACCCAGTCCAGCAATTTATCCACTCCATGAATGACAGTCTCCACCCTGTTGCTCATGATGCTGTTGGTGGTGGCTTACAGAGTCTCCTGAGGATTGAAAAATTCCCCCACTGTTCTCCCACCTACCTCTCCCTGCAAGCCACCAGGGCTCACCACCAAGCCCACATCCCACCTAGGTGAGGCCAGAACTTCACATCCTACCCTTCCCCATCCACCATACCTTTCCAGCCATTAGTGGTAGATGTAATTGGGGGTTTAGGCCTTGAAAGATCTCATTGTGGCTTCCCACATATTTTGAACTGTTAAAATCATCCACAAGGGAAGAAAACGTTGGGGGCCAAGTTGCCTTTAATACACATGTGGCTATTAACACAACTTGGAATGTTCCTTCTTTAAATAGGAACTCTTAGGCCCTTCTCTTTGAGGAATGCTTGGAAAGAACATTAAATAACAATGATGAAAATTCTTCCTGAGTTTCAGCGGCCCCCTTTGCTGGCCATTCCCACTGCTGACATGCAACTGCACTGTACAACATGTGGATTGCTTAACAAGGTAACTGTGCATAGATGATGTGGTCTATGCTGAAGTTGGAGTGGTTATTTTTTTCTTGGCTATTTTTCAGTAGAAGAAATTGAAACTCCAAAAAAAAAAAGCCAGTTTAAACACACTAGTTTCAAATTATAAATCTATAGTATTGTTTCTAAAGTTTTTCTTTGCATCAAAAACAGATATGCTTATCTTAAACATATACAATGAAGAGTCAACAACTAAAATCAACCTATTCATTGGTGAACACCATAGTCAAATGATGTGGGATTACAATAGCCAAAAATGGTACAGGCTTGGAATCATTCCCTATACATAAAATAACTGGAGTTATTAAAAAAGCAACTGAACAATACAGATTCTAAGTGAATGCACAGCTAATTAATTTCAGCCTTGGTGAAGCTACCTAGCAATATTAAGAAATGGAGATGTGCTTAGGTTTTATTAGCCATACTTGACATCTGCACACAAGCAGGGAGAATAAAACCTATTCTTTCCTTGACCTGATCTCACTCCATTAAGTTACATGCACCTTGGATAAATAAGAAGTCACAGTCACTACCCATAGATGTGTGAGGGGTCACTACAAATATAATGTTATTCACTGATACTGGCAGTTTATAGCCAAGTATAATGGGGCACACCATTCTTGTTAGTCAATCAAATATTTTTACTTCAAGGCAAACCAAGTCCAATCCATATTTGAGGAATACAGGTTTTAGTGTAAGAAAAATCATTCATTTCTCAAAGGCCCCAACATGATCATGCTTAAAATGCCCCGAATAAACTCCAAGCTTCTTGCTACATCCTTCCTCCCTAGTTCCCCTCTCTTCCTACCCATCCCAACACCCAAAGCCTCTACCAAACCAACACCCTAAAATAAAAATTTGCTCCCATGTAACAAGGGACCCATTCTTCTGGAACCATTGGTGGCCCCTCATCCCCTCTCCCTCCCCACACCTCCAACAATAAAACTGCTACATGTATTAAAAAAGAAAACAAAATAAGGATGCTGGAACTCTCCCCAGGAAAACTGCATGCAGACTCATACCCTGCCTTTGTTCTCCTTCTTTTTTGGCAATGGGCAGCCAAACAGTTATCTCAAATGACAACCGGCCAAATGCCTACATTTCCAATACGGAATTCTAGTTGTGCAGGTAGACGACTTGGAGACTTGCAGCTGGTTATGATGAACTAACTCCTTTTCTGCTCTCGAGAGAGTTTCAAAAACATTCAAATCACTAATACTAAAGTCATTACAAAAATAATAATTTTAAAAAAGGAAGGTATTTCGATTATTTTAGGAAGGCCTGCTGTTAGCGTCTTCAGCTACCTACCTCCTAAAAAGGATTTCTGTTAGTGAATAGAAAACAGGCACAGCTATTAGACACAGAAGTGAGTCCTATAAAATAATAATAATTGCCGACGTGTCTTTAAATGTTATAAATCAGGAGTGGTACGAAAAGGAAAGAAAAAATCCTATTTGGTGCTGGAAATACTGCGCCTTTTCTTTTTTTTTTCCAAAAAAGGTGGAGTGTGCCAGCTTTTTTCAGACTGGAGGAATGCTGAGTGTCAAGGGGTCAGGATCAATCCGGTGTGAGTTGACGAGGCAGGAAGGTGGGGAGGAATGCGAGGAATGTCCCTGTTTGTGTAGGACTCCATTCAGCTCATTGGCGAGCCGGGGCTGCCCTGAGCGTATAAAAGCCTGGGCCGCCCGCCCCAGCCTTACACAACTCTTCCCCGCTGAGAGGAGGCTGCCTGTGCAACTCCATCCACAGACCACCGACCGCCTTCAGCCCGACGGCAGCCGCCCCGGCCAACAGCACCCGACACGACAGCCAGCCCGGCGCGTCCAGGCACCCACCTCCGGGGGAAGTCCGCGGCAGACCTCCCGGCCGACCTTCAGTGCCCGCCCCGCCGCAGCCCCGCCGCGCTCCGAGCCGTAGCCCGCTCCTTACGAAGCACGCAGACCATGTCTGCCGCCGGCGTGGGCTCCGTCCGCTTCGCCTTCGTGCTCCTGCTCGCCCTCTGCAGCCGGGTAAGCGTGGAGACCCCGCCGCGGCCCGGTGGCTGCTGGGGAGGAACTCTAAGCCGGGAAGGGGAGGGTCCGCGTCGCCAGGCGGAGCGCCTCTCTGACCGCCGCCTCTCTCCGCAGACCGCCACCAGCCAGGACTGCAGCGGGCAATGCCAGTGCGCGGCCGCGCCGGCGCCGCGCTGCCCCGCCGGCGTGAGCCTAGTGCTGGACGGCTGCGGCTGCTGCCGTGTATGCGCCAAACAGCTAGGTGAGCTGTGCACAGAGCGCGACCCCTGCGATCCGCACAAGGGCCTCTTCTGCGACTTTGGCTCCCCGGTCAACCGCAAGATCGGCGTGTGCACCGGTAAGACCTGCAGCCCCTGCCCCAGCCCTGTGCCCTACGCCCCGTACCTGGCGGCACTTAGTATCTGGCCACCTCTTCCCTCACGCCCACCCGCTTGCCGGAATTTCAAATTGAATCCCTTACTCTAGCTGCTCCCAATTCACATTGCTGACGCGCTTACAATTCCTTTGCCAGCGACCAGTGCATCTAACCCCTGCATCCCCCCTTTCCCCTTCCTCTCCTTCAGCTAAAGATGGTGCCCCCTGCGTCTTCGGAGGGACAGTGTACCGGAGTGGGGAGTCCTTCCAGAGCAGCTGCAAATACCAGTGCACTTGCTTGGACGGGGGGGTGGGCTGCGTGCCCCTCTGCAGCATGGACGTTCGCCTGCCCAGCCCGGACTGCCCCTTCCCGCGGAGAGTCAAGCTGCCCGGGAAATGCTGTGAGGAGTGGGTGTGTGATGAGCCCAAAGACCACACCGTGGTTGGCCCTGCCCTCGCCGGTGAGTTGAGTCTTCTAAGTCAGTGTTGTGATTCCCCGTGTGACCTACTCCTGTCATTAACAGTGATCCCCTAACTTTGCCAAAGGTAAAGGGAATGGCTCATCCTCGCCTCTTAGTTTGTATTTGTGTGTTCTGCTCACAGCTTACCGACTGGAAGACACGTTTGGCCCAGACCCAACAATGATTCGAGCCAACTGCCTGGTCCAGACCACAGAGTGGAGTGCCTGTTCCAAGACTTGTGGGATGGGCATCTCCACCCGGGTTACCAATGACAACGCCTTCTGCAGGCTGGAGAAGCAGAGCCGCCTCTGCATGGTCAGGCCTTGTGAAGCTGACCTGGAAGAGAACATTAAGGTACCTTTTCTGCTCTTCTATTAACTGATTTTCCTGAAGTGATAGTGGCTAAGACCAAAGTTTAGATCTCTTACCACCCTTATTATTATAGGCCCATTATGTCCAAAAATATCTAACCATGGAGCTATTTTGCTGGAATGAGACATTGTGTAATAGGAACCACCAGCTTTCCACTACAAAGTCCTCCACAGTGTTACTTAACTCAAGACATCCCAAGAGAGGCTGTGTCTATTTTTGGAAAACTGGCAAGTGAGGCTCAAACTTCCTCTCCTCAAAATATAAACAAAAGTAAGACTATAACTAGAAACACAGAGAGTTGAAAAAAGCCACTCCCTTTGTGAAGTCATTGATTTTTCTCTTCTCCCTTGTCTTCCTTAGAAGGGCAAAAAGTGCATCCGTACCCCCAAAATATCTAAGCCTATCAAGTTTGAGCTCTCTGGCTGCACCAGTGTGAAGGCCTACCGGGCCAAGTTCTGTGGAGTGTGCACCGATGGTCGATGCTGCACCCCTCACAGAACCACCACCCTTCCCGTGGAGTTCAAGTGTCCTGATGGCGAGGTCATGAAGAAGAGCATGATGTTCATCAAGACCTGTGCCTGCCATTACAACTGCCCCGGAGACAATGACATCTTTGAATCGCTGTACTACAGGAAGATGTATGGAGACATGGCATAAAGCCAGAGAGAGTGAGAGACATTAACTCATTAGACTGTAACTTGAACTGATTCACATCTCATTTTTGTGTAAACATGATTTCAGTTAGCACAAGTTATTTAAATCTGTGTTTCCATCTGGGAAAACAAATTCCCACCAAATTCAAAACATTGTGCTCT
Organism: Trichechus manatus latirostris; assembly: GCF_000243295.1. Classification (NCBI taxonomy): domain Eukaryota; kingdom Metazoa; phylum Chordata; class Mammalia; order Sirenia; family Trichechidae; genus Trichechus; species Trichechus manatus. The sequence goes on from NW_004443938.1 coordinate 42,150,085, forward strand.
GTGGCATTCAAACAGTCTATCAACTCCAGACACTGGTTTGAAGAAAGTAAGACTTGACAGTGGGACCACATTAGCTCACAACGTCACAATGTATAATAAAGAGTGTGGCTTCGGGAGCAGTGGGAGGGTACCAGGAGAAAGTAGTACCGTCAGGATGTTATCTTAAAGCGGAAGGGAGCTTGTAATGTGGAGTGTAACTGAGAAGGAAAATTTTAGTAAGCTCAATGACCTGCCTGTAGCTCCAGCAACAACTAGGATGTGTGTTCTCCAGCCATTAAGAGGCTGAGTCAAGATGTTCTTGAAGTCAGAACAGCAGATTCAGCTTTGACATTCTGATTTGAATGGCAGTGTTCAGGAATCAGAATCCTGTCTATTAGACTGGACAGCTTGTGGCAAGTTAGTTTGCCTCTAACAAGCCAGATTTTTTTATTGATATTGTAAATATTGTGTATATATATATTTGTACAGTTATCTAAGTTAATTTAAAATTGTTTGTTTTGGTTGTTAATGCTTTGATATTTCAAATGTTAGCCTCAATTTCTGAACACCATAGGTAGGATGTAAAGCTTGTCTGATAATTCAAAGCATGAAATGGATACTTAAATGGAAATTTTGTTCAGTTAGAGTGACAGTTCACCAAGTCAGGTTGTTTGCTAAAGGTGAGGCAGTGATGTCCTTGGAAGTCTGACTTGTAGGTTGGAAATGTGCTAGCCTCACTTTTAATGAACAAAAGGCCATTATTAAAAAAACGAGTGGCTTTATAGCTGATCAGTTTTTCCACCTGGAAGCATTTGTTTCTACTTTGACTATGACTGTTTTCTGGACAGTTTGTTGAGAGTGTGACCGAAAGTTACACGTTTGCACCTTTCTAGTTGAAAATAAAGTATATATTTTTTCTATAAAGAATTTGTTTATTCATTTATTCTTCTAAACATTTCTGAGTTTTCTTGAGTATAAATGGGAAGGTTTTGTTTATTGTAAAACAATTCACCAATAATTTTCTAAACAAATATCTTTTATTATACATACTAATAAATTGGTTATTCACTTAGAATTTTTACATAAACATAATATACACTGAATCAAGGGTCGCAGGCTTGCAGACATACTATATTGAACACACAGCCATGTTTTGTTTATCTTCACAGTAATTTATAAAACTTCAAATTCAATAGTCTAGATTATTTCAGTTTCCACTAACCCTTATTTTATCACACCTGGCCCTGTTTACATACAGTACCTCTCTGGACATTGTAGACATTTTATTTCCAACCCTTTGCATCACAAAGCTAGTCTATCTGCCTTGTTGTTGAATTTGTATGCTCTACTATAGGTCTATTTCTGAAATGCCATCTTACTGTTAAATATTAAAAGTATAAAATGAAATCTGCATTAAATGGAACCATTTAATAGGCCTTATTTTGTACAATTCTGTTTTCAGTTGCCAAGATATCCAATCACAAATAGATGATGGTGTAAGTAAAAAGGAAGATAAGCAAATCTGTTCACTAACATTAATAGAAATTTGTCTTACATTAAAATCAGCATTTCCATTTTCCCAAGTCTTTGACTTTATCAGAACTCAAGATCAATGGATCTTACCATATGAAGTGGTTTATAAGTGATAAAATGAATTGTTCAAGAAGCCTACTGTAGAAATGAGATTAGACCTACCCAGGCCTCTACTGAAAAGTGAGCTGAAGCAAGTGGCAAACAAAAGAAGTACTCCAAGGGCAACTAGAATTCTGTTTTTGTCCAGAACAGAATAGCTGTGAATTTTAGAGAAGAAAATAGTTGCAGACAAACTAACCTGTCACTGGGTAATTAGCAATGTTTTAGTGCCAGTGTCATCCCAAGAGACAAAAATACACCTGAAAATAAAGACTAGTTCTACAAACAGTGCCCACACCACAAACCAAAGGAAAAACTTCCCGTGTTCAAAATGTAAAAAGTATTTCTGGTCAAAACATCAGAATTTGGGATACACCCATATACGTATATAGCAACACCGTCAGTAACAGCACCCCACTTCCCCAAGTAAACACACACGCACACACACAGAGTACATTACTTAGTTCACATTTCTTTTGTCAATTGATTCCTAGCTTCAAAGATGAAAACCATGTAAATGAGTGTGACTATTCTAAAAGAAATTGGAGAATTCTAGGAAGACAGCAGTAGTGGTGAAAATATAGATTTTGGATTTTCCAAGTATCCACATAAAAAAAGAGGAAATAAATGGCAAAGCCAAAACCCTATGAACAATATATATATTTTTTTAAATTAGATGACAAGGCACCCCCTTGAGCCCTAAAATATAAGTGAGTAGGGGCAAATTATAAGACTTGCACTGTGTCAGCTTATGTATGGGAAAAAATAGAGGGATGCAACAGGGCATCTAATGCTTCTGAGAATAGGAGAGCTCCAAAATAGTAACAAGTATTCACTAGAAAGTATAGGAAGCCAATTTTGGAAGAGCTGTTGCAACTGGTGGGGGTTTTGGCTACTCTAAGAAAACTTACAGGCCAGGGCTCTCTTCCTGGAGAAGACCCCACACTGTTGGGAATGGAATCAAAATCAGATCAAGAACAACAGAGACAATAAGAGAAAAGGTCCAGATAAAAATGAGGAAGGGAACAGAAGTAGGAAATCTCATGAAACATACTGCTATATTTTTAACTACATGAAAACAGAAAAAAGGGAGCTCTGTGAGGTTAGAAAAGCTATCTTAATCAAGCTTCCTTCCTGAACAAAGTTCAGGAAAACTAATTTTATATATAAATGTGGAAAACGAAACTATTGAAGCCAAATCTCTTACAAAGCATTAGATGAGAAAAAAAGAAATAAAGGGGAGAATAATATACCTGTGTATAATAAAAGCATGCCAGAAACATATGCTATCAAAACTATAATCTATCATTTCAAATGCACTTTAAAAAAAGATACTATACATAAATGATAATACAAAAATAACTAATGACAAAATAACATAAATTAGAATTCAAAAACTTAGAAATGTGACAGAACCTAAGAAAGAATTAGAAATAAAACAAATCAAACTTGAAGGAACACATGAGTGAATGAACACAACAGATAATTCCTTAAGGAAAATGAATGGTGAAAGGGAAAAACAATTTTAAATTAAAGAAGAAGAAATAAAAATTGTTCCAGTAAAAATGATAAATATTGTGATAGGCAAAGAAGATCCAACATATGGATAGCAGGAGTTCCTAACGAAGAAAAAATCAGAAACTAAAAAGCAAGAAAACTTTACTGAAATAAAAAAAAAAAATAATGATTCGAAAGCACGTATTGAAAAAGCACACAGTGTACCTAATAAAATCAACTCAGAACAACCAACACTAAGACACATGTTAGTAAAGTTGTTGGCATTTAAAGAAAAAGGAAAAATCCTCTGGACATCTAGGCAAAAATTACAAAGTCTTAAAATAAAACAAAATTAGCTTATCATCAGAATTTCTGACTGTAACACTTTATGTCAGAATAAAATGGAATAACATATTTAAGATATTCAAGGAAAGAAAATAAGAGCCAAAGAATTTCTATCCTGCAAAACTTAGTTTCAAGTATAAAGGACACAGAAAAACTGTTAAAAAATTATAAGAATGCATGGAATATTGATCTTATGAGCCTTTCCTGAAGTACCTACCAGAGAACAAATTCAGACAACCAAAATATCTAGAGAGATTTTTACATAAGGGCTATTGATGACTATTAAATATAGCGTATATTTAGAACTAACATTAAATGAAGGTAAAAAAAGAGAAAATATAGTACACAGTGGCTATATGCTCTGACAATGTAGATAGAGTACAGCCATAAAAAATAAGGGAGAGAATGGGGATAGCATATATTAGATTCTGCCCCCTAAAATGTAACTGTTTTTATTAGTCATGAATAGTGGTGTTTGTAGGAATAATGGTATTTTGAGACTATTGTGCATGTAATGTGCTGTCATTAGGTGCTGTCAAGTCAGTTCCAATTCATAGTGCCCCTATGTACAACAGAATGAAAAACTGCCCAGCCTGTGCCATCCTCACAATCATTGCTATGTTTGAGCCCATTGTTGCAGGTACTGTGTCAATCCTCTTTTTTGCTAACCTTCCTCTTTACCGAACATGATGTCCTTCTCCAGAGACTGGTGTCTTCTGACAACATTTACAAAGTACATGAGATAAAGTCTCGCCATCCTTACATCTAAGGAGCATTCTGTCTGTACTTCTTCCAAGAAAGATTTGTATTCATTCTTCTGGCAGTCCATGGTATATTCAATACCCTTCACCAACACCGTAATTCAAAGGCATCAATTATTCTTCGGTCTTCCTTATTCATTACCCAGCTTTCACATGCATGTGAGGTAACTGAAAATACAAAGGCTTGGATCAGACTCACCTTAGTCTTCAAGGTGACATCCTAGTTTTTTTTAACACTTTAAAGAGGCCTTTTGCAGCAGATTTGCCCAATGAAATGTGTCATTTGATTTCTTGACTGCTGCTTCCATGGGCGTTGATTGTGGATCCAAGTAAAATGAAATCCTTGACCAACTTCAATCTTTTCTCCGTTTATCATGATGTTCCTTATTGGTCCAGTTGTGAAGATTTTTGTTTTCTTTATGTTGAGGTGTAATCCATACTGAAGGCTATAGTATTTGATCTTCATCAGTAAGTGCTTCAAGTCCTCTTTGCTTTCAGCAAGTAATGTGTGTAATGTAGGATAAAGCAAATAAGCAATTATGGATATTCTATTACTCCTAGTGTTGGTGAGAAGTGGGAATCTCAGTGAGGAAGTCAGAAGATAGAGATGTAATGTACAAGTGGTTAAATGAAATTCTGTAGTCCTAAGTTTGAATTGGAAATATCAGTGTAAATTCATGAGGTATTTCATCTCTAAAAATTCACACTACACACACATACATATTTCTTTTCTCACTGAAAAGCTAAGATACAATGCCAACTCAATAACCAATAGCATCTCTAGGCCCAAACTGTGCTCTTGAAATATTGCTTCCCATTAACAGAAATCAGGGATTCTTGGAGAACGGCTGACTCCAGGTCTGGGGCAAGAAATGTACAAGATAAATCTGGAACATCTTCATATTAGATAATAAGGAAGTTAACAAGGACTGTTAGAATCATATCAAAAAGATTCAGAAGATAAAATAGATTCCTACTAAAGATGGAAAAAAATTGAGCTTTAGTGAGTATAAGAATTGCAGTGGTTTAAGCCCACTGTTGTTGTTTGGTGCCATTGAATCAGTTCCAGCTTATAGTGACCCTGTGGATAACAGAAAGAAACACTGCCTTGTCCTGCACCATCCTCATAATAGTTGCTATGTTTGACCACATTGTTGCAGCCACTGTGTCAATCTATATCATTGACGGTCTTCCTCTTTTTCTCTGACCCTCCACTTTACCAAGCATGATGTCCTTCTCCAGTGACTTCTCCCTCCTGATAACATGTCCAAACTATGTAAGACAAAGTCTTGCCATCCTCACTTCTAAAGAGTATTCTGGCTGTATTTCTTCCAAGACAGATTTGTTCATTCTCTTTGCAGTCCGTGGTATATTCAATATTCTTTGCCAACACCATAATTCAAAGGCATCAATTCTTCTTTGATCTTCCTTATTCATTGTCCAGCTTTCCCATGTATGTGAGGTAATTGAAAACACCAGGGCTTGGGTCAGACACACCTTAGTCCTTAAAGTGACATCTTTGCTTTTTAACACTTTAAAGAGGTCTTTTGCAGCAGATTTGCCCAATGAAATGCGTCATTTGATTTCTGGACTGCTGCTTCCATGGACATTGATAGTGGATCCAAGTAAAATGAAATCCTTGACAACTTCAATCTTTTCTCCATTTATCATGACGTTGCTTATTGGTCCAGTTGTGAGGATATTTGTTTTCTTTACGTTGAGGTGTAATCCATACTGAAAGCTATAGTCTTTGATCTTCATCAGTAAGTGCTTCGAGTCCTCTTTAATTTCAGCAAGCAAGGTTGTGTTATCTGCATAATGCAGATTATTAATGAATCTTTCTCCAATCCTGATGCCTCATTCTTCTTCATAAAGTCCAACTTCTTGGATTATTTGCTCACCATACAGACTGAATAATTATGGTGAAATGATACAACGTTTGTGCATGCCTTTCCTGACTTTAAACCATGCAGTATTCCCTTGTTCTATTCAAATGACTGTCTCTAGATCTATATACAGGCTCCTCATGAGCACAATTAAATGTTATGGAATTCCCGTTCTCTGCAATGTTATCCGTAATTTGTTATGATCCAACAGCTGAATGAATTTGCCTGGTCAATAAAACACAGGTAAAAATCTTCTGGTATTCTCTGCTTTCAGCCATGATTCATCAGATATCAGCAATGATATCCCTCATTACAAGTCCTCTTCTCAATCTGGCTTGAATTTCTGGAACCAATGTAGACAGGTTTCAGCTGAGCTTCCAGACTAAGACAGACTAGGAAGAAGGACCTGGCAGTCTACTTCTGAAAAAAATTAGCCAGTGAAAACGTTACGAATAGCAGTCAAACATTGTCTGATATAGTGCCGGAAGACAAGCCCATCGGGTTGGAAGGCACTCAAAATACAAGTGGGGAAGAGCTGCCTCCTCAAAGTAGAGTCGACCTTAATGATGTGGATGGAGTCAAGCCTTTGGAAACTTCATTTGCTGATATGGCAAGACTCAAAATGAGAAGAAACAGCTGCAAACATCCATTAATAATCGGAACATGGAATGTACTGACTGTGAATCTAGAAAATTGTCAAAAATGAAATGGAACACATAAACATCGCTATCCTAGGCATTAATGAGCTGAAATGGACTGGTATTGGCCATTTTGAATGAATAATCATATGGTCTACTCTGCCAGGAATGACAAATTGAAGAGGAATGGCATGGCATTCATCGTCAAAAAGAACATTTCAAGACCTATCCTGAAGTACGACACTGTCAGTGATAGGATAATATCCATATACCTACAAAGAAGCCCAGTTAATATGACTATTATTCAATTCTACACATCGATCACAAATGCCAAAGATGAGGAAATTGAAGATTTTTAGCACCATGTGCAGTCTTAAAATGATCAAACATGCAATCAAGATGCATTGTTGATTACTGGTGATCGGAATGCAAAATTTGGAAACGAAGAAGGATCGGTAGTTGGAAAATATTGCCTTGGTGATAGAAACAACACCAGAGATGGCATGATAACATTTTTCAAGACCAACGACTTATTCATTGCAAACAACCTTTTTCAACAACAGAAATGGTGACTATACACACATACCTCATCGGATGGAAAACACAGGAATCAAATTGACTACATCTGTGGAAAGAGATGATGGAAGAGTTCAATATCATCAATCAGAAGACCAGTGACGGACTTCAGAACAGACCATCAATTGCTCGTAGACAAGTTCAAGTTGAAGCTAAAAAAAATTAAAACATATCTATGAGAGCCAAAACATGACCTTGAGTATATCCCACCTGAATTTAGAAACAATCTCAAGAATAGATTTGACACATTAAACACTAATGACTGAAGACCAGACAAGTTGTGGGATGACATCAAGGACATCATACATGAAGAAAGCAAGAGATCATTAAAAAGACAGGAAAGAAAGAAAAGACCAAAATGGATGTCAGAAGAGACTCTGAAACTTGCTTTTGGACGTTGAGTAGCTAAAGCGAAAGGAAGAAATGATGAAGAAAAAGAACTGAACAGAAGACTTCAAAAGGCAGCTGGAGAAGACAAAGTAAAGTGTTAATAATGAAATGTGCAAAGACCTGAATTTAGAAAACCAAGTTCTAAAGGGAGTGTGTTCAGAGGGAAGAATGCACTTGGCGTTTCTCTTGCTGGAAGAACTAAAGAAAAAAATTAAAGCCTTGAGGTGCAATTTTGAAGAATACTATGGGAAAAATATTGAACGACACAGGAAGCATCAAAAGAAGATGGAAGAAATATACACAGCCATTGTACCAAAAAGAATTGGTAGATGTTCAACCATTTCAGGAGGTAGCATGATCAAGAACTGATGGTACCGAAGGAAGAAGTACCAGCTGCAGTGAAGGCACTGGTGAAAAACAAGGCTCCAAGAATCGAGGGAATACAATTGAGATGTTTCAACAAATAGATCCAACACTGGAGGTGCTCACTTGTCTATGCCAAGAAACTTGGAAGACAGCTATCCAGCCAACCAACTAGGAGAGATCCATATTTGTGCCCATTCCAAAGAAAGGTGATCCAACCGAATGCTGAAATTATTGAACAGTATCATTAACATCACATACAAGTAAAATTTTGCTGAAGATCATTCAAAATTGATTGCAGCAGTACATCAACAGGGAACTGGAAGAAACTCAAGCCGGGTTCAGAAGAGGACGTGGAACAAAGGATATTATTGCTGATGTTAAATGGATCTTGGCTGAAAGCAGAGAATACCAGAAAGATGTTTACCTGTGTTTTATTGACTGTGTGGATCATAACAAATTATGGACAACATTGTGATGAATGAGAATTCCATAACACTTAGTTGCGTTCATGAGGAACCTGTACATAGACCAAGAGGCAGTCATTCAAACAGAACAAGGGGATACTTCGTGGTTTAAAATCAGGAAAGATATGTGTCAGGGTTGTAGCCTTTCACCATACTTATTCAATTTGTACACTGACCAAATAATCCGAGAAGCTGGAGTATATGAAGAAGACCATGGCATCAGGATTGGTGGAAGACTCATTAACAACCTGCAATATGCAGATGACATAACCTTGCTTGCTGAAAGTGAAGAGGACTTGAAGCACTCACTAATGAAGATAAAGACTACAGCCTCAGTATGGATTACACCTCAACATAAAGAAAACAAAAATCCTTACAACTGCACAAATAAGCAACAGCATGATAAATCAAGAAAATATTGAAGGTGTCAAGAATTTCATTTTACTTGGATCCACAATCAATGCCCATGGAAGTAGCAGTCAAGAAATGAAATGGCAGATTGCACTGGGCAAATCTGCTCCAACAGACCTCTTTAAAGTGTTAAAAAGCAAAGATGTCATCTTGAGGACTAAGGTGTTCTTGACAATCATGGTATTTTCGATTGCCTCATATGCATGCAAAAGCTGAACAATGAATAAAGAAGATCAAAGAAGAATTGATTTCTTTGAATTATGGTGTTGGCAAAGAGTATTGAATATAGCATGGACTACCAGAAGAATGAACTAGTCTGTCCTGGAAGAAGTACGACCAGAATGCTCCTTGGAAGCAAGATTGGCAAGACTTTGTCTAGCTTACTTTGGACATGTTATCGGAGGGACCAGTTCCTAGAGAACAACATCAGTCTTGGTAAGGTAGAGGGTCAGTGAAAAAGATGAAGACACTCGATGAGATGGATTGACACAGTGGCTGCAACAATGGGCTGAAATATAGTAACAATTGTGAGGCTGGCACAGGACCAGGCAGTGTTTTGTTCTGTTGTACGCAGTGTCACTATGAGTTGGAACCAACTGGTGGCACCTTATAACAACAACAGTCTTTACAGGAGCAGACTGCCACATCTTTCTCCTTCAGAGTGGGTGGGTTGGAACTGCCAACCTTGTGGTTAGCAGCTGAACACTTAACCGCTGCACCACTAGGGCTCCTTTCAACAGGATACAAAGGTACAGTTGGATAGAAAACACCACTCTTATGTAAAACAAAAAATTGCTCTTACCCACTACCTTTATCTAATTAAAAACAAGCAAATAAACAAAATCTAGAGACACTAGTTAATGAAGGATGGTGGCAGCACAGGAGGCACCAAGAGAAATGTGGAGGAATTGATACTTTCAGTAATTTTTACTCATTTGTGAATAAATAAATATTTTAAATCAAACCCAGTTGTCTCTTAAAAAAAAATTATTCCGCATAAACTCACTTTCATACATGAAGCCAGGCTTGATGTTACTTAGGTCTTTTGGTGCCTTCCCCTACAAAAGTTAGGGTATAGAGAGATATAGTGATTACATTTTTGTCCAATATGCAATAAAAACAAAGAGAATAATATCAGGCCCTTGAATCTAATTGGTTGAGGACCATCTTATACTTGTTATCTTATATTTTCCAATGACCTTCTACCCTATCTTTTAAAGAACTAATATATAAAACCATGTAAAGAACCCAAATTTAACTGTTGGTGTGATGAGTGCTATACAAAGAAGTTAGGAAATACATGTTCACCACAAACGGTATGTAATCCAAGATTCACAAAAGCAATTTGATTTGGAAAACTGTGGTCCAAATTCTGAACTTATAAATCTTTGCTCACTGCTACCAATGTTGATTGTTTTCATTTTCAATCCAACTTATACTGATTTATTCTGCGTTTGGGACTGAAGTCCTTTAAAATTGAAACCCTTAGCATTAAAAAATAAAAGATGAACTGTTTTCATTATTTTAGTCTTATTTCAAATGTTCTTTTATGTAATTCCAGAGGGTTTTGTTTTTTTTTTAATGAGAATAGGCCCAACTCTATTTTTCTCCCCAACCTAAATTCCTCCCTAGCTAAATTCTTTCTGATTTATGTCATCCTTTTTCAGTACTTGTTATTTCCTCTCTAGGGAGGTATCAGCAAGTATTAAAAATGACATTAAATCCACAGGCTTAGGAAATACGTTCTGTAACATAGGACTGCTTTTTCTTTTTCTTTTTTTTCATTTTATTTATTTGACAATTTTTAAACTCTACCTACACTTTGAGTTGATAAATCCAATGAGAAGATTCTTTTATGTCATCCATAAAACTAGGATATTAGGCAAGTTTGCATGTTGGCATTATGGAGCTATGTGAGATCTGGGCAGTTCCCAGGACTCCGTTTACGTAGATGCTTCCCCATCATGATGTAATGAGAGGAGGGAGGAATATGAGGTATGAACCAAATACTATGTTTCCTGGATTTGGATATTTTGGGGGAAGGAGCTATAGGTTCTACGGTGCGATTTTTGGGAGACAACTTCTAGGGAGGGCAGGAGCTGTTGCCTGAGCTATGGGAAAGTCAGTGCATGTGTTCTGTTTGCTGAACAGCAAAAGAAAGTGGCAGATGCAACTAGAATAGGACTCTGCATAATACTACCTACATTCTTAGTTCACTCAGACAATCTGACTGGTTGAGGAATATCTTATACTCATTATCTTGTATTTTCCAGGGACCTCCAGTCTACCCTCATCTTTTAAAAAATAATATTCAGTCAGACAATTCTTGGTGGCTTTCATTCTTTTTGGTATAAATCTTTGTCAATTTTCTATTATGCCTTGTGGTCATCTTTCTGTTGCCCTGCTCCTAAAGTGATTGTTTAATTGCCTCCGCAAATTGTAGTGCTAACTGGAATTCATAGAGGACCCTGCAATGGGAAGTGCTCCCACTCATCAATCTTTCAAGACAGAAGTCCATCATCTGTGTCTATGGGCTTTTCTACCAGCGTTACGTAGACTAGCCGATGAACATATAAAGGGCTTTGAACAGATAGTGTGGCTTTGGCATTGTCCCTCAAGGGCTTAGCAGGGAGGCTGTTGACAGCTGGCCTAGAAGGGTGATACTCAAAGTCAAATAGTCCTCCCTTTAGCTGATGAGGGAATTCAGAAGCTTTTTTGAGAAGATGTTTGGAATTGAGGTCCTTTAAAGTTGAAACTTTTAGAATGTGACAGGATTCCAGGTGAAGAGAGGTCAGGAGCTGCTGACAATCACTTGGAGCAGTGTTTATCAGCAGGAGGATATGCATTGTGTAAAGCACTAAGGGAGATGCAAATGTGAGTAACATGTAGTCTATTCTCTTACAAACGTTACAGCATATAGAGTAGAAATACTTCCTCACGAATAATCGTGAAATAAGGTAGAACATGTTAAACATCCTGAGAGTTGCATTAGGAAAAAAAAACCTATAAAAGGATAAAGGAATGAAAATTCGCTTTCAGCTTAGACTTATGACAAAGGAACTATTTGAGCTGGGTTTTATAGGAAAGACAGAATTTTAAAAGGCATGTATTTCTTCGTTTATATCAATGTCAGATAAATCATGATCCAGCATTATGTCCATTGGGTTTCTTTCAGTTGCGAGTGACAGACAACTCAGTCTAACCTGGTTTAAGCAAAAAGGATTCATTGGCTTATATAGTGGGTACATCCAAGGGTGCACTGGATCCAGGCAGGACTTGCTGCAGGGGCTCAGAATATATCACCAAGATTTAGTCCTCTCTCTCTGCCAAACTCTTATTTCTGCCCTGGGTTAACTTGAGTCTCAGACAGGCTGCTCAACGTAGTCCCAAAACGGCATAGTCCCAAGATATAGCACTCCCAGGGCTATGTTCTTCTGGACTCAAAACCAGCAGAAATCCCAAGCAAAACTCTTGAGGTCCCTTGGATTAGACAAACTGGGATCAATAACTACTGCTGAATCAGTTACTCATGCCAATGGAAAGGATTGCACAGATTGTTTTAGCCTAGGTAAACCTGGGAGCCCACGAATGGGAGTCAACTTTACCCAAAGCACATGGGCTTGAAGTTGGGAAATGATGATAGGGATTGACAAACATTTTCGCTAAAGGGCCAGATAATAAATTTTTTAGCCTTTGTGGGCCATAAAGTCTCTGTCTATTCAACTCTGCCATTGTAGCTCAAAAACCACCGTAGATATTATGTCAATGAATAGGCATGGCTGTGTTCCAATACAACTTTATTTACAAAATCAGAAGAGCCAGATGTGGTCTACAGGCTATAGTTTGCCAACCCCTGCACTAGAAGAAAATTGAAGACAGTTACCAGGAAGGAATTCAAGCCACAAAAACAATAGCAGATGTCTACTAAGTGTATCTGACTCATAGCAACTCTACAGGACAGAGTAGAACTGCCCCATAGGGTTTCCAAGGAGCAGCTGGTGGATTCCAACTGTCGACCTTTTGGTTAGCAGCAGAGCTGCTAACCACTGAGTTGGAATAGACTTGATGGCAACGGGTTTGGTTTTTTTTCTTGGTTTACTACATGTATAGTGCAACATTGCTATGCCTGCTTCTCTAGGCCCTTGTATCTCCCTCTTTATAATAAGAACCATATACAAAGTTTCTTTTCTTCCAGTGTTCACCTGGCTTCAAATTAAAATGGTCTTCTGCAGACAATAGATAAGTAGAAACTTTGGTGAAGGGTCAGACAGTACACTTTACTGGGGAAGCCAGCACAGCTTGTACAAGGAAAGGTCATGGAAGCTCCATAGACACATTCAAACTCCCTGAGGGACTGAATTGCTGGGAGGAGGGCTGTGGGGACCATGGTCTCAGAGAACATCTAGCTCAATTGGCATAACACAGTTTATAAAGA
>NW_004443938.1:42163564-42188196 GCF_000243295.1 Trichechus manatus latirostris
AGCTAGATGGTGCCCAGCTACCACCACTGACTGCTCTGACTGGGATCACAACAGAGGGTCCTGGACAGAGCTGGAGAAGGACATAGAACAAAATTCTAACTCACAAAAAAAGACCAGATTTACTGGCCTGACAGACTGGAGAAACCCTGAGAGTATGGCCCCCGGACACCCTTTTAGCTCAGAGGTGAAGTCACTCCTGAAGTTCACCATTCAGCCAGGGATTGGACAGCCCCATAAAACAAAATGGGATTAATGAGGCACAGCAGTCCAGGGACAAGGACTAGAGGGCAGGAGGGGACAAGAAAGCTGGTGATAGGGAAAAAGGAAAAGAAAAAATAAAAGGTCTACCGCATATCCCAGAGGCTCTTGCAAACACTTAGAACCCAGGAGAAAGGAGACAACCTTCATGGTAGCAAGCCTGTGGGCAGTAGAAAGGCCAGGAACAGATAACTTGCCTCTCGATACAGAACTTTCATATGCTTAGAGATAATCTCCCTATTGCCCCCCCAAATCTGCTTCTCTCCCAATCTTTATAAGTCAGGTAATGGCACCACCTTTTCCCAATTACTCAAACCAAAAGTTAATATTTTTCCCCTCACATCTCACAGCCAATCTGTTAGCAAGTTCTACATCCAAATACATACTGAATCAGATCACTTGTCCCTACCTCCACTGCCACAACTCCAGTCCTTGTCACCATCGACCTTCACTTGGACTTCTCCAATAGCCTCCTAACTGGTCTCCTTCCTTCTACTTGCCCCTCTACTTCTCTTTCTCCAATTGGTGGCCAGAGTGATCTTCCTAAAATATTAATCCTCCTGTGGCTTCTCATTATGTTAATAATAAAATCTAAATTCCTAAGTATAGTGCACAAGGTCCCCATGATTTAGACTTCCTCAATCCTACAACCTCATTACCTAACGCTCTCTTCTTTCTAACTCCATTTCAGCAACATTGCCTTCTGGCTGTTCCTCACATGCTCTAAACTCAGCCTTGCCTCACAGCATCTGGAGTTCCTATTCTCTCTACCTAGACAAATTTTTCCCTAAGAATGTTAAATCCCAAAGGGCAGGGCATTGTCTTTCTTGTTCTCTGCTGTAGCTATAGGGACTAGAACGGTGCTTGACACAGAGCAGACAATCAATAAATATTTGCTGATTGAATGAATGAGGTAAAGATAGTAAGACAAATGAGGTAAGGCACACAGACAATGGGGTAGTGCAGGATTGTTCAGGGTATTGTAAAAATTCCAAGGGTACAAAAGAAAAACAGAAAATCTTGTTTAAAGCTTAACTACCTGGTCAGATGGTTGCACTAAGAAAATTTTAAAGTAACAACCAATCAATAAATTAAAATAAACCAGAAATAACAACTAAAAAAGTCTTAGTAGTTGCTACTTTGCTATAAGTAATGAAAGGTTATGTTCTTCTGACTTAAGGTACTTCATTTATCAAAAGTTCGGAGAATAAAGAACAGATTCACACCATGGATAAATAAGTTACGTGCTAAATTAAGCCATTGGGAAATGAGTTGATTTATTTAAGGCTGATTTTTTATGAAGTACAGAAAGTACCTTGCAAAGAATTCCTAACACTAGCCAAATTGGCAACAAAGAGTATTTTACACTTGTAATTGAAAAACGCAAAATGTCCACGTTAGTAAATCACAGGAGGTGTCATTAGAGACAAGTAACTTCACCGGCCATTCAAATATCTCCATGACTTCTCTCCCAGCATCCTGACATGGAACCTTATGGCAGGGCAACATGGGCAGCACTTTATGTTAACTGTATAATTCTGCTAAAGTGCTAAAAAAAAAAAAAAAAAAAACACCAAACCAAACGCATTGCCATTGGGTTGATTCTGACTCATAAAGTGCTAGTTACTATAAAGTACGTACAACCCTCTTCTGGGAATAGTGGAACGTGGTGCTTTTCTTTACTGCTGATTAATGCCGATCCTCTCTTTCAAATTAGATCAGTGGAGGAAGAATGATAATAACCCTCTCACTTTGGACAGTATTCCTCCTGAACACTCTATTAATCAGGTTTCTTGTGGTAACAAACCCCAAAATTTTAGCAACTTGTAACACAAATATTTATTTCTTGCAAAATTTCACGTGAACAGCTGTAGCTGGGCTGCACTGGC
Source organism: Trichechus manatus latirostris (assembly GCF_000243295.1). Classification (NCBI taxonomy): domain Eukaryota; kingdom Metazoa; phylum Chordata; class Mammalia; order Sirenia; family Trichechidae; genus Trichechus; species Trichechus manatus. Next base: position 42,165,712 of record NW_004443938.1, read on the forward strand.
TCTGCTTTATGTGCCTTCTCATTCCTGAAGCCAGGCTTAAAGAGCAGACCCTATTTAGGACACATCATCATTCTTGAAGTAGAGGGGAAAGAGTAGGAGGCAAGGCCAAGTCACACAATTTTCCTTAAAGCTGTTGCTTGGTGGAGGCATCTTGCATTTGTATTGGTTGAAGCAAGGCACGCAGCCAAGCTGACATGGCGCTTGTATTCTACCAATAGGGTGACCCTGCAAGCCACATGGAAATGGGTGGGAATGCATAATTATCTTACAAAGAAAGGATGAATCATTGGGATCAATGATGCAAACAACCACAAGACCCAGTTTGTACAATCATCTTAAGTAATGTACTTAAGACCCCGCTAGACTGCATTGAACTTTATAAATAAGTTTCTGAAGCCTCCTGCAGTTTTAAATTCCCGAGTTAAATTCTTGATCCCAAGCTCAATTCTGTTCTTTTGTTCAATTCTATTCTCCCACAGAGTTCAAGGATTTCACTCATCGTCTGTCTTGTCTAGCCCATACTACCAAACCTACTAGGTACCAGACCCATTTATTATCTTATGTCATCCTCCCAGAAATCTCTGCATATTTCAATAAATAGAAGGTCTGAGAGGCTCTTGAAGTTATCAAGATTCTCAGTGCTAGTATGTTAACTGAAAAGTTGGAAGTTCAAGTTCACCCAGAGGCACCTCAGAAGAAAGGCCTGGCAATCTACTTCCAAAAAATCAGCCATTGAAAACCTATGGAGTGCAGTTCTACTCCGACACACATGAGGCCACCATGAGTCAGAATCAACTCGTTGGCAACTGGTGATGGCAGTAATTGATAAGTCCAGGATGTAAATTCAACCAGCTTCTTCTTACACACCCTGCTGTGTACCATATGAAATTGCCTTACCCAGTTAAAAGAAGGGCTGGGTGTGAGTTGGGTGGGAAAGGGTTCACAGACCTTGGTAGGCCCCGAATGCTTTTATTATGGAGGTTTCACTCTACATCATATGTTGCTGTTAGGTGCAATCAAGTTAACTTCCACTGTGTTGGAGTGACTTTATATATAACAGAATGAAACATTGCCCAGTCCTGTGCCACCCTCACCATCATTGTCATGTTTGAGCCCATTGCTGAAGTAGCCACTGAGTCCATCCATCTAATTGAGGGTCTTCCTCTTTTTTGCTAACCCTCTACTTTACCAAGCATGATGTTCTTCTCCAGGGACTGGTCCCTCCTGATAACATGTCTAAAGTAGGCAAGACAAAGTCTCATCATCCTTGCTTCTAAGGAGCATTCTGACCATACTCCCTCCAAGACAGATTTGTTTTCTGGCAGTCCATGGTATAAAATACATCAAAACAAACACTAATCCCACATTAAGTATAATTTTTGTCTGTAAATTTTTGAAAGTATGTTTATAATTTTGCTTTGAAGTTATCTGGCTACAAATAACATTTAATTTATGTTTGGCTGTGATTTGTCAGCTATCATCATGCATACTTAGGAATTCTTTCACAATAAGAAATTCCAACTTCCCAAATTATTTATGTATGCAAAGAAATTTGTATAAATACTAAAGTTGACAATTAATACAGTTGACATGGTGTTATTTTTGTAGTTAAGTAAACACTCATTACTTTCAATTCTTCAGTTTCTTACATTATTTTAAGCCCATACATATTTTTTAAGGACTCAGACATTTTCATGGGTTTTTGAAAAGCTCATAGGTTCCAGGATCTGTGCCTGTGCTGCCCAGTGGATAAAGTAGGCCTGGAGATTCTTTATCCCAGAACTATTCTGAGTCAGTTAAAAAAAAAAAAAAAAAAAACTTATCTTCACACTAGAGCCCAGAGACAGGACTTTAAGAACAAATTAAAATCAAAAGTTATTGTCCAGCTACATGATCAATCCAAAGGACATAGAGTAGAATCTTTGTTTGAGACAGCAGAACAAAAGCAAGAAACTTGAGATTAAAACTGAGGGACAGGAGTGAAGGTAAGGAAAGGTGGGAAGAGGTAATTAAGCGATAAGACAACTGGAGGCTTCTGTGGAGGTTGGAGCTGTTGGAGCTGACTTTTGACTACAGCACATTTTTGTGGTGAACTTGTGATGGCCCCCTTAGTTAAAAAAGTGCCTTTCACTTTCTGGCCCCAAATGACTGCCCCCCTAGACTCCAGAACTCCTGTACTGATACCATTCTTGTCCTTTTCTATTCTCCTAGAGATCTCTGTAGCTCCCGTTCCTGGCTCCTTACACGAGGTACCCCCTTCCCTGAATAGTCCCAGTGGTTCCTCCCTTGGACATTTGGCTGTCCTGAACTGGCCTTTCAATGATGGGTTTCTGACACCAGAAGGAAAAGCCTTGATCCTTTCTAATGTGTCTCTTCTTAATTTGATTCGTCTAAAGCAAAATATCTATCCAGTTGGCGCCCAGCTACCATAACTGAACGTTTTAACCAAAGATTCGATAGTAGAATCCTGATCAAAAGGGTAAAAATGCAGAACAGAATTTCAAATTGTCATGGACTCCAGACTTTCTGGAGCCAAGCAGGCTGGATGAACTCCCAAAACTATTGCCCTGAGATAATCTTTAAACTTTATACCAAAAATATCCCCTGAAGTCTTCTTTAAACCAAACAACAGTTTAGCTTAACTAACTAGTAAAGAATACCTGCCTTGAGCATTGTGGTCTTTTAAGAATTACTTATATGGGATCAAACTGGCAATAGCAACTCTAAAGACCCGATGGTATGCTTAGAGGGGCAGTAGGTTCATGTCAACGGGGAAGGAACAAATCAGAAAAGGAGGGTAAGAATGACTGCACAATTTGAAGAATGTAATCAATGTCACTGAATCATACATGTAGAAATTGTTGAATTGGTGTATGTTTTGCTGTGGACCAGGCAGTGTTTCATTCTGTTGTACATAGGATTGCTATGCGTAGGAACGGTTTGAGCAGTACTGATGTGAGCTCTTCTCTGAATGTTTGGTAGAATTCTCCAGTGAAGCTATCAGGGCTAGGGATCTTTTTTGTTGGGAGTTTTTTTTTACTACTTCTTCAATCTCTTCTCTTGTTATGAGTCTATTCAGATTTTCTACTTCAGTTTGTGTTAGTTTAGGTAGGTAGTGTGTTTCTAGAAATTTGTCCATTTCCTCTAGGTTCTCAAATTAGTTATGACTCTTTTTATTTCACCTGGGTCTGTTACAATGTCCCCCATCTCATTTCTCATTTGGGTTATTTGTTTCCTCTCCTATTTTTCTTTTGTCAGTTTGGCTAATGGTTTGTTAATTGTGTTGATCTTTTCAAAGAACCAACTTTGGTCTTGTTGATTCTTTCTATTGTTTTTCTGTTCTCTATTTCATTTATTTCTGCTCTAATTATTATTCCCTTTCTTCTGGTGCCTGTGAGCTTCTTTCACTCTACTTTTTCTATTGGTTTGAGCTGTAGGGCTAATGTTTTGATTTTAGCCTGTTCTTCTTTTTTGATATGTGTGTTTGTTGCTATGAATTGACTTCTAAGTACTGCCTTCACTGTTTCCCAAAGATTTTGGTATAGTGTATTTTCATTCTCATTTGATTCTAGGAATTTTTTGATTCCCTCTTTCATTTATTCCAGTTGTTTTTAAGCAATGCGTTATTCAGTTTCCATGTATTTGAGTTTTTTTTCCTTGCTTTTCCTGTTATTGATTTCTACTTTCATGGCGTTGTGATCAGAGAGAATGCTTTGTATTATTTCAATGTTTTGGATTTCATTGAGTGTTGCTCTGTGGCCTAAAATATGGTCTATTCTGGAGAATGTTCCATGTGTGTTGTATATCCATGTGTGCTGGAATGTATACTTTGCTGCTGTTAGATAGTGTGTTCTATATATGTCTATGAGGTCAAGTTGGTTGATTGTTGCCTTCAGATCTTCTGTATTTTGCTGAGTTTCTTTCTAGATGTTCTGTCCTATACTGAGAGTGGTGTGTTGAAATCTCGTCCTATTATAGTAAAACTGTCTCTTTCTCTTTTCAGTGCTGTTCGAGTTAGTTTTATGTATTTTGGAGCCCTGTCATTGGGTGAGTATTTATTAGGGTTATGTCTTCCTGGTGGATTGTCCCTTTAATCATTATATAGTGTGTTTTTTTGTCTTGTATGGTTGATTTTGCTTTAAAGTCTATTTTATCTGAGATTAGTATTGCCACTCTTGCTCTTTTGTGGTTACTGTTTGCTTGATATATTTTTTCCATCCTTTGATTTTTTTTTTAACTTTATTATACTTTAGGTAAAAGTTTACAGCTCAAGTTAATTTCTCATTCAAAAATTTATACACATATTGTTTTGTGACATTGGTTGCAGCATATTTTGATTTTTAATATATTTATGTCTTTGTGTCTAAGGTGTGTCTCTTGTAGACAGCATTCTACTACTCTCTGTCTGTTTATAGGTGCATTTAAGCCATTTATTTTCAGTGTGATTATTGGTAGGTTTAAGTTTATTGCTCTCATATTGTGCTTTTTTGGGGAGTGCTGATGTTTTATTTGTTCCTCTTATTTTTCTGTGCTGAGTTCCTTTTGTTTGTGGGTTTTCTTTTCTTTTTTTCATTATTATAGATTTTGTGTTTACTGAGTCTTTATGTTTTTCTTCTTTTTTTATTTTGATGAGTAGGTTTGTTAACTTTCTTTGTGGTTACCTTGAAATTTACCCTTATATTCCGAACTTTGAATCAATCTTTTATTACTTGATATCATCTTGACTTCCTCTCCATTAGAAAGTTCTATACTTACACCATTTTTCCCTCTTTTATTGCTTTGGCATTGTCATCATTTATGGATTGGTGTCTCTGTTTCCTGTTTTAAGTCTTTTAGCTTCATTTTATTACTGAGAGTTCTTTACCTAGTTGGTATCTGGTTGACGCTGTCCTGTGTCCTAGACTCAGGTTGTTGTCTGACATTGTTTGTTCTCTAACAGAAGGACTCCTTTTAATATTTCTTGTTCTCTGTTTTCTGTTAGTTCCTTCTTCCATTCGGTGTTTGATCTAGTTCTTTATCCCTTCATTTGGTGCTTACGGTTCCAGGATTGACATTTGTATCTATTTTACTTAGTTTTTCAGGTCTTTGCTGCAGAAGGATAGCATAGTATATCTGTCTAGAATGCCATGTTTGCAAGAGTCAAAAAATTTTTAATTACCCATGAAGTGCATTATCTTTTTGTTGCAAAGCACTACTCTATTACATACTGGTGTACATCCTTCTTGATTGTTTTATATATATTTATATATACATATACATGTGTATATATTTATACATGTATTTTTTAAATGGTGCAATAATATATGTACTATTTGGTAGCCCTTTATTTCCTATTCTCCATACATCATGAACATCTTTCCATATCAATAGATATTCATCTACAGCCTCATAAGGACTAAAGTAAATGAGAGATCCTTGCTTGTGAAGATAAGCTTATTGCTGAGCAAATTATATGTGTTGAATCTCCTCTCCTTAATTAGACCTTCTCCTGAAATACTGAAGGCAGAGAGTTAGTGGATGGGGGAGTGCTGGACCACCCAATGGGATGTGTTTCCAGGTATGTGAGTGTGGACTTGGATCAAATGAGTGCTTACAAACTAAAGCTTTCATACTACATTTGCCCTAGTTTTACTAACAATAACAATTGTCTGTCAATAGTATCTGTGGGCCACTTTCTCATATAGGCTTAGGATCAAGCAATAAACACTATTTTTAGGAGGTAACTGTATAGAAGACAAATTATGCGGTAGCCATAGATTGTCTCTAAGCAACCAGTACAAAACAGATAGATGGGACTTGCTGCATTTAAAGTCTTCTAAGAGAAGAGAGAATAATAAAATCTTAAAATAGATTTTCTTATATGAAACTTTTCCCTTAAATGTCAACTTTTGAAGTTCAACTAAAATACAGCAAATCTGGACTTCTCATACTTAAGGAAGAGAATGGTACTAATTATTCTGTACATATATATGCCTATGTGTACTGGCATACAAAGGCTAAATTACTTCACAAATTTCCAAATTCCAAAGTGATAGTTAATGGCACCAATAGTCCTTGCACAATAAACATTGTCCAGAGAAAATATTCACTGTTAATGCCATTTCTCAGAGAGATATCATGGTATTGTGGAAAAATCATAAGTTTTTAGGGCCTGAAAAGTCTACATTTAATCCTGAATCCACATTTACTAGTTACGTGACCTTGGATTGTAATTTAACCCTCCTAAATCTCAGTTTTCCCATCTGTAAAAAGGACGCAATGCTAAATGCCCTATACGTCAATGTGAAGATCAAATTTAGTATTTCATCCAATGGATTCTTTTAAGTATTTATTGTGTGCTAAGCACACGTTAAGGAGCCATGGTAGCCCAATGGTTAAGCGTTCGGCTGCTAACTGAAAGGTCGATGGTTCAAAAATCAGTGGAGAAAAGACCTAGTGATCTGCCCCCTTAAAGATTATAGCTTAAGAAACCACATGGGGCAGTTCTGCTCTGCTCTAAAGGGTCACTATGAGTCAGAATCAACTTGACGGCAGACAACAGCAACAACAGATACATATTGTTATTGTTAGTTGCCATAGAGTCAATTCCAACTCATGAAGACCCCACGTGCGTCAGAGTAGAACTGTGCTCCACAGGGTTTTCAAGGCTATGACCCTTTGGAAACAGATTACCAGGCCTGTCTTCTGAGGCACTTCTGGGTAGGTTCAAACCACTTTTGGCTTGTAGTCGAGCATGTAACCATTTGCACCACCTAGGGACTCCTTCACTAGGCACACAGTACCCATTGCTGCTGAGTTGATTCTGACTTAGTAGCCGATGCACTCAGTAAATGTCTTTTTTTTTCTTTCCCACTTTATGTTTCTTAAACATCTAACCTGGTTATGTTAGAGAATGAACAGATACAAGAGCAGGGATAGGAAGAAAATAGAAATAAAACACAACATCCTGCCATGACAGGCAAATGGGACTACAGAGAATATAGCTTTGTTTTTTGTTTGTTTGTTTCTCATTTCATTTGCAATTTTAGTGGGAGTCCATTGCAATATAGTCCTTTGCTCTTTTCTTTAGATTACACCAACATTTTGTAGTAATCTGAAGACATGTCTGGAAATTAATGGCTGTCATTCCCAAATTCCTAACTTTCATCTGCAGAGATGCCATATAAAGAGTTGAGTTTTTATATTCAAGAATTAAACAACAATAACAAGGCTTATTGTTGTATACACTTACTTTTGGATGCCTTAATACACATCGTATCAAACATATTAAAATATACTTACATTCTACATTAAACATAATGTATAGATATCAAAGAATTAAGAGGAACTGTGGTCTCAGTTGTCAAAATGACATATTGTTTTATGTTGTAGACAGTAAAATATTAATTTTGTATTACAGTTTAATATTTTCTTTATGTGACTTGAAGACATGTTTTTTAAATTACTCATCCCAAATTACAAACATTTTTTGTAGGCTTTCAAAATCTTGTGACCCTGGGCTCTGCTCCAGGGGTAACTAATGGGGAAAATGCTGTGTGTTGTATAGCCAGGCTTCTCAAACTTTACTGTGCATCAGAATCATTGGAGGGCTTGTTAAAACTCAGATTGTTGATCCCCACCTGAGTTTTTGTCTCTGTAGATCTGGGGTGAGATCTGAGAATTTGCATTTCTAACAAGTTCCCAGGTGATGTTGATACTGCTGGTCCACGGACCATACTTGGAAAACCACTAGTGTTGAGTTTGCAACCGCTAGAGTCCAGATGATCAAGATCAGTTAGCTCAGAGTCAACAGACCATTAGAGAGGAGAACTACACTTAAATGGACAAGAACAGGTATAGACATATAGGAGATATTTGGCTTTTACCTCAAAGTGCTTATTGTGTGGCCAGAGGTAGTATGCAAAACACATGGTGGTGGAGCTGAGAGAAGTAGGGTTCCAGCTCTTCCATTAATTTGTAGAATTCCCTTGGGAAAGTCACTTCCTCTTAACAGGTTTCAGTTTATTTTTTCTTTAAGATGGAAAAAATAATGCTTCCTTTACAGCATGGATTTTGAATATCAATGAATTATGGTAAATGGTAAGGCACTGTATCAAGGGGAGTGGTAGTTCAGCCGTAGAATTTTCTCCATTCATGCAGGAGGCCCGGGTTCAATTCCCAGCCAATGCACCTCATGCGCAGCCTCCACCCGTCTGTCAGTGGAGGTTTGAGTGTTGCTATGATGCTGAGCAGATTTCAGCAGAGCTTCCAGACTTAGGAACCAGGAAGAAAGCCTAGCAATCTACTTCCAAAAATCAGCCAGTAAAAACTCTATGGATCACAACAGTCTGCTCTGCAACCAATCCTGAGGATGACACAGGACTGGACAACAGAACTAGGACGTGCTTCCTTCCATCGTGCATGGGGGTGCCATGAGTCAGAGGCTGACTCGATGGGTGCTAACAACAACAACAAGGCGCTATAGCAGCGAAAGTTAGTGTTTTTGTTATTAAGTGAGAAGTGAAAATGATGTGGGAAGAGATTTATACGGTTTAAACACTATTGCAGGAGTCCATCAGTGGCACAAATATTTGAGCACTTGACTACTAGTCAAAAGGTTGGCTGTTGGAACACAGCCAGAGGCATGTTGGAAGACAGCCCTGGTGATCTGCTTCCAAAAGTTCACAGCCTTGAAAACCGTATGGAGCAGTACTACTCTGTACACATGGGGTTGCCATAAGTCGGAATTGACTCAAAGGCAATTAATAGCAACAATAAACACTATAGTCATGCAGAAAGGCAGAGGGCATCTAGGTGAGAAACAGCTGGTTGGGCATAGCAATTGGCTAAGGCTAAAAGGCCGCCAGGATCAGCCACTCTGTAAAAGCTTTGGTAAACAATTGCTGAAAATCTGCAACTGAACTAAGAGTTATAACCTTGCTGTCAAAATGAAGGTACTAGCAAGGATGAAAATGCAGCAACAAACAATGGGCCCCTGGAATCAGCAGGATCTATGTTCAACCGTGACCCCATGTGGGAATGACTGTCACAGCTGTGCTGGGGGATGGAAGAAAATCACCCCCCAAAAAATCAAACCCATTGCTATAGATTCCAACTCACAGCAACCCTATAGGACAAAGTAGAACTACCCCACAGGGTTTCCAAGGCTGTAATCTTTATGGCAGTAGGTTGCCGCTCTCCAATTGTCTATGTGGAAGAGGAATGACTCTTAGTATTGAATAATCCCTAGGAGCTCTTGAGTAATTTAGGAGAAGGTAAGGCCTCAAAAGGGAGGCTCTGGTCTTTTTTAATAAGCGCAGTTGGATTTGAAGTGATTGCACAGAAAAATAAAGTGACTAAAAATGGGTGTAATGAGTCATGGCTGTATTATATTATGTGTTTCTGCCCTGGGGAGAGTCAGGCAGTCTTCTGCGTCTAGACCTATGAAGGGTCCAAATGGCCAGCTAAGGATCAGCTGTCACAGACCCCACTCTGTTGTGCCGTGTTTCTATGGGTTCTCGGGACTCCTTGAACGACACAAGGTATTAAGGATTTGCTTTCTATTTCTGTGCAGTAGATAAGCTAAAAATTCTCCCACCACAAATCTAGACATTCTAGGTAAATTACAGTCAATATTCTTTTAACTGCTTTGTTGAGCTGTCAAGAAAAGGGAAAGAGATGAATTCTACAAGGCATTCAAATAATAAGAAATTTAAAACTACAGCTATGAGTACAAAATAACACTGAGGCTACCCTGGGAGAGAAGAAGTTTTCTGGTCCCAGTAACCAGTAGGTTGGGGTTTTAATACCCACATGAACATGGGAGATGAAACCCTGAACCCAGGAGGTGGAGATGAAAATACTGCCATCCACTCCCCCCTCGCCAATAAAACCAGACTACTTGCTAACCTAAACTCTCAATGAAAAGGGTAGACTAGAGCAAATCTACCCACTAGCACAAAGAGAAACAGGTTGTTTGGTTTGCTTGCATAGGAAAAAAAAATCTCGCCTGGCATTTACTACCTATGTGGCCTGGGATCTCCCAAGTCAGGAGATTAAAACAAAAGTTAGTCCAAGATGCTAATATCTCCAGAGTGCCTGACTACAGTAAACTAGAAACTTCTATGGAAAAACATATTCCCAAGCCAGGCTGTGGAGGATTTCCACAAATAAAGACTAAGATGAGTTCATAATTCAAAATTATGAAGTGAACATTAAAACAATCTTTCACGGGAGAAGGTAAGGGCACAAAAACAGGAATATAAGACCCCCTCCCCCAAGAATTAACAGAATAGAGGGACAGAACGTCAGTTTGGAACGGGACTGGGGGTGATAAATGGGTCTATGCTCTATTCAAATGGTAAATGACAGGTTGTGGCTCCTCTCTGTGTTGAGAGGATTTTGAGGCCATATCCAGGCTCGGGGGAAAGAGTTAATTGTCACATAAGTATATTATTTTCCTACTGCAAAGGCTTATGTGTTTATCTCTCTAGATCAGGGATGCCAGGACCTGGTAAATATTTAGTGAAGAAAAAGTAGGTAACTGAAAGAGAAAGGAATAGCAGCAAAATGTTAAGTCCTCTGTAACACTTTCTCTGATTACTCCTGGGAGAGAGGATCACACCCTCCTATATGTTCCCCTTGCACCTTGTGCACACATTTATTGTAACTTATTAAGTACTAATATTACAGGTTTACACGTCTGTCTCCAGCACTAGACAGTGAGCTCCTAGAGGAAAAAAGGACCCTGTTTCATTCAAGTGTATAGGCTTACAGTCTATTAGCACTTAGCACATAGCACATAGCACGCACTTAATAGAAGTGCAAAACCGAATTGAAGATGAAGCGTGAACGAGGCGGGGAAGTTAAAAGTCAGAAGATAGAATCATTTACCACATAATCAACCCCTCATTTATTAAGTTGTCTTCCCAGACAAATGAACACCATCCACTTTAACCAAAGCACCAAAACAAAAATCAAATAAACAAAAAACGACATTATGTATTTCTTTGTATCACCCTTCCTAGCACTTGTCATTGTTCTGGGCTCATAGCGGTAGCTCAAAAAATTCTTGATAATTGATTGATAGATCAGGTTCCCTAAAGCAGGGCACCGCTTGCTATTTTCTATGCTGTCTTCCTGGAATGCTTGACAGGAGCAGTGACACCACCTGGTCAGAAACATCAATGGCAGCAATCAGCCTTCAGAGGAAGTCTGAGGGGGGCAGCAGGAAGTCAACTAATGAAAGGGTTAGCAGCACGAATGCCTCATGTGCCACCTGAATGCCACTATTTTTACTCCTCACAAGATATTTTCCACTTCAAAATTGGTGCCTTTTCCCAGTTGATATATTTTTTACTTCCCAATTAGTTGTCAAGCTTGCTTTCTTCAAGTTTCCAACCAAAATTCCCTCCCAAGAGATATCTCTCCAAACATGGTTTTATGAGGAAGGCTAACAGACCTGGGCTCTCAGGAGTTAAGGGCACCTTTGATATGTTTGAGAGGACAAACAGGCCTCTCACCGACAGGGAGCGCCCCCAAACAGGCTATCACTTTAAATAGACAGAACTCAAGCTCCCCTTCATCATACCCCACATCCGAAATCTCTATACATCATTCGCACTCCTCCGTTTGATCTGGGCAGGGGAGTGACTTTGGCAAGGCTCTCAGAATATCCTTCATGAACTCCAGCTTTCCTCTTTGTGGTCTAGTCAACCACGGCGGATTCGTTCAGCTTCCACTTTTAACTGACGTTTAAGAGTTAGTAAACAAATTTAAAAATTCACACTGTTGAGAGATCGCATTACTTAGAGTGGCGGAATAAAAGGATAAGGAGAAAATAGCTCTGTAGAGGAAATGGCATTTCAGCAAGACCTTGAAAGAAAAGTTGCCTCTGTGGAAATGAGGTAGATATGGAGCACAGCAAGGGTCACGGTTTGAGTTGTTGGTTGCTGTTAAGTCAATCCCAACTCATGGTAACCCCATGTGTGCAAAATAGAACCGTTCCATGGTGTTTTCAAGGCTGTGATCTTTGAGAAACAGGTCACTGGGTCTGTCTTCCAAGGCGTCTCTGGGCGGGTTCAAACCACCAAAGTTTTAGCTAATAGTTTAGGGCTTAAACATATGAGCCACCCAGGGACTCCACGATTTGAGTAACATGTAACAAATAGATCAGGATGAATGAAGCTGAGAAATAAAAAAAAAATAATGTTAATAAGTGAGTTCGGGTCAGACAGTGGAGCATAAAAAAAAAAAAAAAGGAAAATGATTCTGTGGCAGTAACCTAAAACCCAACCCACGACCATTTGAATATCTACCATGTGCCAGAATCTATAGTAGCCACTGAGGTTACCACAATGTCTCAGACACAGGCCTCAGTCTCCCTAAGGAACTCACAGTCTAGAGTCCAGACACTAGACTTTTGCAAAACACAATATAATGAAGGGTATTTTACTGCCTGTGACATAAAGTGCTTTGGGAAACCAGAGGCTGGAGTAGCTAATGTCCTCTGTGTGTGTGTGTTTGTGTGTGTGTGTGTGTGTGTGTGTGTGTGTGTCTGTGTGTGTGTGTGTGCATGTGTGGGTGGGGGTGTGTGTGTTAGGGGAGGGAGGTACAAAGTTCAGTGTCCCTGGAAAATGAGGTGAATTAGAGCAGGGCTTTGGAGACTGAGATAGTCAGAGGTTTGGTGATTGGTAGGACTTGGAGACAGGAAAAAGGATGTTGTTAGGGGAGGAAACAAGTGTGTCTGGAGTAGGCGAACACTGGTAAATATTTAATAACCAGCTGGAAGGGAAGAGGGTCCTAATTTGTAGCATTAGATAATTTCCATTGTAAATGCTTCCACCATGGCCAATCTCAAGCTCCCAGTGTGAAGTTGATCAGCTGGCAAGATCTCTGACAATTTAACACTCGGCTCTTATGAGCAGATGCAGGCTGGCTCCAGCCCACCACGTCTTGGTTTGAAAACACTGAATATGAAATCACTGCCAGATAGTGAAGTGTTGGTGACTGGTAAGAATTATGTGTCTGTTGCTCCAGTGAAAAGCTGAGGCAGAGAAGGATCCTCAAAGTCCCAAAGGGCTGCTGTATTTGGGGAGGGTGGCCCTGAGAAGTTACGCTCCATGCTTGAGAGCCCTATTCACCTAAAACAGCTGTACTGTATACCTGTTTTATGCTTAAACAATATGTACCACTTCACCAGCTTGGATGCCCTAAATAAAAGTGTTGCAGTTGATAGCCAAATTAAAAGCTGACTTCAGATTAGCAGGATGTACAATATGCTCTTGGAGTTACCCTTTCCAAATTGGTAGTTGCTGTAGAGCTGATTCTGACATCAAAGTCTTAAGTACATGCCAAGGTAGTTTTACACTGATGGCTGCTACAGTAGTTCCAATAATTGTATACTGCCACCTGCTGGTTGAAGAGATGTAACCCTCAAAGACAAATTGTATTTGAAGAACCGATTGAACTCTAAGTGGTTATAACTTCTGGGCCTTTTGTCCTATGGTGTGACTGCTGTTGTTAAAGCAGAGGCCAGTGGAAAGAAGACAAACCCGACAGTTCACAGAAACATGCCGGTGGCAGCTGCAGCCACTGTTAGCTATTCTTAGAGTTTCCACATGTCCTAGTAAAGATGTCCACTGATTGGCCTAGACTTCCGTGACCCTTCAGATCCCAGGGAAGACACTTTTCCCCACATGATGCTCTGGCAAGCAGCTCCACACAGTGTTTGGAACTCTGAATGCATACTCAAATGGACAGACCGTGGTTCGCAAGAAATTCCCATGGCAGCTGTAGGTCTAGTCCAAGAGCAGCTCTAGCATCGTACTTACTTACCCATTGCCATCGAGTTGATTCCTACTCATAGCAACCCTATAGGAGAGAGTAGTATGGCCCCATAGGGTTTCCAAGAAGGGGCTGATGAATTTGAACTGCCGACCTTTTGGTTACCAGCTGATCTCTTAAACACTGTACCACCTGGGCTCCAAGTATTTCCTAAATTGAAATATCCAAGGGTGATATTTCACTGAGATCTAATGTCTTTAAAGTTTTGTATTATCCATGTTAACCTATCAGTAAGATGAGCGTTAGCTCAATTTTTTTCTTGTACAGTGATTATAGTTTATCAATTACTACATAAAAGCTAATTTGAAGGGGCAGCTATAGTTGCTGACAGCTTTTCTTACTTCAACTAATTAATTCACAAAAATGAGAGCTTCTTTATGGGGGGGGGAACCCAAGAGAGGGCACAAAGATTATTTTTAAGTGATTGATCAGCTAATTATTAATATGATCACTACTTTTTATATAAATGCTGTTGTTGTTAGTTGCTGTTGAGTAAGTTCTGAATAATAGCACCCCCATGTGTTACAGAGTAGAACTGCTCCATAGGGTTTTCTTAGCTGTCGCCTTTATGAAAGCAGATCGCCAGGCCTTTTCTTCCATGGTACTCTTGGGTGGTTTCGAATCACCAACCTTTAGGTTAGCAGTTGACGGCAAACTGTGGGTCACCTGGTGATCTTATATAATCGCAATAAAATGAAATTTAAAATTATTTATGAATATGTGAATGTTGTTACTATAAACTTTTACCAGGAGTGCGAGTTCTTCTGTATTTTTTTATAACTTTTCTAATAATTTTTAAACTATTGCTTTTATTTTAAAAAAGAATGCTCATCGCAAACATAGCAATTCATGATAAGATTTAATTTGATTGAGAAAAATTAAATAAAGTGGTGTTTCTTGCATCTTAGAGTGGTGGGTAAATTATAATGCTATCTTTGTTTCTATTAAAAGAGAAAACTAACATCTATTTTAAAAAAAAAAAAAGAACAACCTGCAGCTAACATCATACTAAATGGTGCAGGACTGAAAATTTCCCTGCTATGATTGAGGACAAAGCAAGGATGTCTACTCTCACTATTGCTACTCAGCATGGTACTGGAAGTTCTAGCCAGTGCAATAAGGCAAAGAAAGAAAATGGAAAGGATGCAGATTGGAAAAGGAGAAATAAAACTGTCCCTATTTGTAGATGGCATGATTGTCTACATAAAAAATACCAAGAAATCTACAAAAACAAATAAGCAAACAAAAAAAACCACTTAAAACTAGTAAGTGAGTTCAGGAAGGTTCCAGAATACAAGATTAATACACAAAAATCAATTGTATTTCTATATACTAGCAATCAATATGTGGAAACCAAAATTAAAAATGCAATACCATTTATAATTGTTCAAAACTATTTGAGAGTATATCTAATAAAACATATTGAAAACTATAAACATTGATTTAAAAAATCAAAGATCTAAATAAATGGAGAGACATACCATGGATTATGGATTAGAAGACTCAATGTAGTAAAGACGGCGAGTCTCCCCAAATAAATGCACATGCTATCACAATTCCTATCAAAATCCCAGCAAGATATTTTGTAAATAAGTACAAGATTATTCTAAAATGTTTATGAAAAGGCAAAGGAACTAGAATAACTAAAATAATTTTGAAAAAGAACTTAATTTCAAGACTTATTATATAGCAACAGTAAACAGACTGTGCGGTATTTGTTGGTGGAGGGATAGACATGTAGACCAAAGGAACAGAACAGAGAACCCAGAAAATAGACCCACAAAAAATATGCCCAACTGATTTTTGACAAAGATGCAAAAGCAATGCAATGGACGAAAACCAGCCTTTTCAATAAATCGCGCTGGAGCAATTGGACATCCATAGATAAAGAAATGAACCTTGATCTAAACCTCCCACCTTATACAAAAATTAGCTCAAATTTTAAAATCATAGAATCAAAACATTTTTGCTTCTCATCCGTCCAATTCGTTTAGTATTTTTCTATCATTCAGTACAATTGAATACATGAAGAAAACAAGATATTAAACATATTAGTGTAAATAGTAATGCATATGATCTGCATGAAAACTTACTAAAATCTAAGGACAAATAAAAGACAATCTGAATTAAAGGAAAAGTTTAAAGTCTGTTTAGATTCTTTACCATCTTTACTGGTACTGTCTGAATTTCCTATATTGAATTAAAAGAAATCAGGACATATTAAGGAGAGTAGCCGAATGTCAGGTTTTTCTCTTGCTTTTCATAAAACTTTTATAAGAAAACGTAGTAGAAAGTCTTTGGGACCTAGGTCTTGGTAAAGAATTCTTAAAAGAGTTCTTAGACTTGACACCAAAATTATGTTCCATAGGGGGAAAAAATTGATAAATTGAATTCTATCAAAATTCAAAACTTTTGCTCTGCCTGCTAAGAGAACGTAAAGTCTAGTAGAGAAAATATGTGCAAATCATATATCTGATAAAGGATTCAAATCTAGAATTTGCATAGAACTCTCAAAACTCAACAGTATTAGGCAAGGTCATGAGCAGATATTTCACTAAAGAGGTTCTACAGACAGCAAATATGCATATGAAAACATATTCAGCATCATTAGCCAATAAGGAAATACAAATTAAGACCACCTATGAGATATCACTGCAACCTATCAAAAACAGCTAAAATAAACAATAGTGACAATGTAAAATGCTGGCAAGGATGCAGAGAAAATTGGATCTTTCATACATTACTGGTGGTGATATAAAATGATAAAACCAATCTATAAAATACTTTCTCAAAAAATGAAACATACTACAACCAAAAAAAAAAAACAAACCCATTAATGATGAGTCGATTCCAACTCATAGCAACCCTAAAAGACAGAGTAGAACTGCCCCATAGGGTTTCCAAGAAGCACCTGGTGGATCTGAACTGCCAACCTTTATGATTAGCAGCCGTAGCTCTTAACAACTATGCCACCAGATACAACCCAGCAATTGTGCTTCAGGGCATTTATCCTAGAGAAATGAAAACATAAGTCAACAAAAAATCTTGTACACTATCGTCCATAGCAGTGTTATATGTAATAGTCAAAAACTGGAAATAACCAAAATGTCCTACAATAGGTGAATAGTTAAACAAGCTGTGTGCATCCATACCAGGAATACTACTCAGCAGTAAAAAAAGAACAAACTGCTGATGCATGCAACAACTTGGATAGATCTCAAGGGCAGTATGCTGAGTGAAAAAAAGCCAGTCCCAAAGGTATGTGTACTACCGTTTATATAACATTCTTGAAATTAACATATAATCTATACATAGGTGACTTTTATCACACTTATAACTTTACTGCATTTAATTTACACATCTATGTCCCTTTAATAGATGTCCAACACAGTGCTACACCAACATCATCTTTGAAAGGCTTCGTGGTCGCCAGGGGTTAGGGATGCTAGAGAGAGGTGGTAGCACTAAGGAGATCGTTGTGGTGATGGAATAGTTTAGGCTCTTCATTGCAGTGGTACTTACCAAATCTAAGCCTGTGATAAAATGACATAGAACTATGCACACACTTTATACTGTTACCACTTTTCTGGTTTTGAAACGTAACAATTGGCTAAACCAGATGGGACCTCTCTGTACTATCTTTACAACCTTTTATGAATCTGTATTTCAGAATAAAAAGTTGCTTTAAGAAATAAAACAAGACAGAAAAAGAGAGCGAATAGTCTTTGACAATATACTCATGTGCTTATGTATAACCCCCACCCCAACCCCCACCATGACTGTCAGTTTGTCATACTGTGGGGGCTTGGGTGTTGCTGTAATGCTGGAAGTTATGCCACTGGCATTCAAATACCAGCAAGATCACCCATGGCGGACAGGTTTCAGCTGAGCTTCCAGACTAAGACAGACTAGGAAGAAGGACCTGGCAGTCTACTTCTGAAAAGAATTAGCCAGTGAAAACCTCACTGAGTAGTAGCAGAACATTGTCTGATACAGTGCGAGAAGATGAGCCCCTCTGGTTGGAAAGCACTCAAAAGACAACTGGGGAAGAGCTGCATCCTCAAAGTAGAGTCAACGTTAATGACATGGATGGAGTCAAGCTTTTCGGACCTTCTTTTGCTGATTAGGCACGACTCAGAATGAGAAGAAATAGCTACAGACATCCATTAATGTACGAAGTATGAATCTAGGAAAATTGGAAATTATCAACAATGAAATGGAACGCTAAACATTGACATCCTAGGTATTAGAGAGCTGAAATGGACTGCTATTGGCCATTTTAAATTGGACAATCATATGGTCTACTATGCCAGGAATGACAAATTGAAGAGGAATGGAGTCACATTCATCATCAAAAAGAACATTTCAAGATCAATCCTGAAGTACAACGCTGTCAGTGATAGCATAACGTCCATACACCTACAAGGAAGACCAGTTAATACAACTGTTATTCAAATTTACGCACCAACCACTAAGGCCAGAGATGAAGAAACTGAAGATTTTTACCAACTTCTGCGGTCTGAAATTGATCAAACAAGCAACCAAGGTGCATCGATAATTCCTCATGATTGGAATGCAAAAGTTGGAAAATATGGCCTTGGTATAGAAATGATGCCAGAGATCACATGATAGAATTTTGGAAGATCAATGACTTCTTCATTGCAAATACCTTTTTCGACAACATAAATGGTGACTATATACTTGGACCTCTCTAGCTGGAACACACAGGAATCAAATCGACTACGTCTATGGAAAGAGACAATGGAAAAGCACCTCTCTCCACCATCTTTATCAATTCTGACACCAATCATCCCTCCCATGGCACTCTGCTTCTCTCCTGGGTTCGATAATTCATTGCAAAGGTCACAGAGAACTCACAGACAATACTCAGGATTATGGAATTTATTAGGGAAGTAACAGGTTATAATTCAGGCTCAGGAACATTCAGGATACAGTTCTTCCATCAGGACTGCCTCTTCCCAGCCTTGCTCACAGGCACACCTCTCCCTGGCCCTTGGCCTCTGCCCACACTCAGCTTTCTCTCTTCATGAGCCAGGAAGCCCACTGTGCCGTCTCCTGCTGCTGGTCTCTGCTGTTGGCTCTGCTTCCAGGTCTCTGCTGCCGCTTCTCTAGTTCTCTCTCTCTGTCTTCTGGGTCCAGGACTTCTCAGTGCAGGGATCCTAGGTCCAAAGGACATGCTGGCTCCTGGCTGTTCTTCTTTGGTGGTGGTGGGATCTTCTTTCCACCATCTCTGGGGTGGCTCATTTCAAACCCAGTGGGATGGCAAAACTGACCTATCCCTTTGTGGGCTACAATTACCCTAGATGCACAGTCCCACCCAGTCACCTGAGTGGGAGTTATAAGACCATGGCAAGAAAGGTCACACAAAACAATCCATTACACTGCATTATGCTTGAGCCCGTTGTTGTAGCCACTGTGTCAATCCTTCTCATTGAGGGTCTTCCTCTTTTTGCTGACCCTCTAATTTACCAAGCATGAGGTACTTCTCCAGGGACTGGTCCCTCCTGATAACGTGTCGAAAGCACATTAGACAAAGTCTCACCATCCTTGCTTCTAAGGACCATTCTGGCTGTATTTCTTCCAAGACAGACTTGTTTGTTCTTCCAGCACTCCATGGCATATTCGATATTCTTTGTCAACATCATAATTGAAAGCCCTCAATTCTTCTTTGGTCTTCCTGTTTTCATTGTTCACATTTCTCATGCATATAAGGTGATTGAAAATACCATGGCCTGGGTCAGGCACACTGTCTTAGTCATCTAGTGCTGCTGTAACAGAAATACCGTAACTGAATGGTTTTAATAAAGAGAAATTTATTCTCTCACAGTCTAGCAGGCTACAAGTCCAAATTCAGGGCAACCACCCCAGGGGAAGTCTTTCTCTCTGTGTTGGCTCTGAAGAAAGGTCCTTGTCATCAATCTTTCCCTGGTCTAGGAGTTTCTCTGTGCAGGAACCTTGGGTTCAAACAACACGCTCTGCTCCCGGCATTGCTTTCTTGGTTGGTATGAGGTCCCCATGTCTCTCTGCTCACTTCTCCCTTTTATATCTCAAAAGAGATTGGCTTAAGACACTATCTAATCTTATAGATCTCATCAATATAACTGACACTAATTCATTTTATCACATCATAGTGATAGGATTTACAGCGCATAAGGAAATCACATCAGATGACAAAATGGTAGACAATCATACAATACTGGGAGTCATGACCTAGCCAAGTTGACAGATATTTTGGGGGGATGCAATCCAATCCATGACACACACCTTCCTCTTCAAAGTGACATCTTTGCTTTTTAACACTTTAAAGAGGTCTTTTGCAGCAGACCTGCACAATGCAAAACGTTGTTTGATTTCCTGACTGCTGCTTTCATGAGCGTTGATTGTGGATCCAAATAAAATGAAATCCTTGACAACCTCAGTATTTTCTCACCATGTTGCGTATTGGTCCAGTTGTGGGGATTTTTGTTTTCTTTATGTTGAGGTGCAATCCATACTGAAGGCTGTAGTCTTTGAACTTCATCAGAAAGTGCTTCAAGTCCTCTTCACTTTCAGCAGCCAACATTGTGTCATCTGCATATTGCAGGTTGTAAATGAGTCTTTCTCCAATCCAGAAGCTGCGTTCTTCTTCATATAGTCCAGCTTCTCAGATTATTTGCTCAGCACACAGATTGAATAAATATGGTGAAAAGATACAACCTTGACACACACCTTTCTTGACTTTAAACCACGCACTATCCCCTTGTTCTGCTCAAACGACTGCCTCTTGTTCTATGTACAGGTTCCTCATGAGCACAATTAAGTGTTCTGGAATTCCCATTCTTTGCAGTGTTATCCATAATTTGTTATGATCCACACAGTCCAATGCCTTTGCATAATCAATAAAACACAGGTAAACATCTTTCTGGTATTCCCTGCTTTCAGCCAGGATCCATCTGATATCAGCAATGATATCCCTGGTTCCATGCCCTCTTCTGAATCTGGCTTGAATTTCTGGCAGTTCCCTGTCTATGTACTGCTGCAGCCACTTTTGAATGATCTTTAGCAAAATTTTACTTGCCTGTGATATTAAAGATATTGTCCGATAATTTCTGCATTCTGTTGGATCACCTTTCATTGGAATGGATCTCTTCCAGTCAGTTGGCTAGGTAGTTGTCCTCCAAATTTCTTGTCATAGATAAGTGAGCACTTCCAGTGCTGTATCTATTTGTTGAAACATCTCAGTTGGTATTCTGTCAATTCCTGGAGCCTTGTTTTTCGCTAATGTGTTCAGTGCAGCTTGGACTTCTTCCTTCAGTACCATCAGTTCTTGATCATATGCTACCTCCTGAAATGGTTGAACGTTGACCAATTCTTTTTGATACAGTCATTCTGTGTATTCCTTCATCTTATTTTGATGCTTCCTGGTGGTTCAATATTTTCCCTGTAGAATCTTTCAGTATTGCAGCTCAAGGTTTGAATTTTTTTTCAGTTCTTTCAGCTTGAGAAATGCTGAGCCTGTCCTTCCCTTTTGGTGTTCTAATTCCAAGTCTTTGTACATTTCATTATAATACTTTACTTTGTCTTCTCAAGCAGCTCTTTGAAATCTGCTGTTCAGCTCTTTTGCTTCATCATTTCTTCCTTTCACTTTAGCTACTCTACATTCAAGAACAAGTTTTAGAGTCTCTTCTGACAACTATTTTGGTCTTTTCTTTCCTGTCTTTTTAATGATCTCTTACTTTCTTCATATATGATGTCTTTGATGTCAATCCACAACTCATCTGGTCTTCAGTCATAGCGTTCAATGCATCAAATCTGTTCTTGAGTTAGTCTCTAAATGCAGGTGGGATATACTGAAAGTGGTATTTTGGATCTTGTGGACTTGCTCTAATTTTCTTCAGCTTCATCTTGAACTTGTCTATGAGCAATTGATGGTCTGTTCCGAAGTCGGCCTCTGGTCTTGTTCTGACTGATGACATTGAGATTTTCCATGGTCTCTTTCCACAGAGGTAGTCAATTTGTATCCTGTGTGTCCCATCTGGTGAGGTCCACGAGTATACTCGCTGTGTATGTGTTAAAAAAGGTATTTGCAATGAATAAGTCATTGGTCTTGCAAAGTTCTATCATGCAATTTCCAGTGTTGTTACTATCACTAAGACCATATTTTCCAAATACAGGTCCTTCTTTGTTTCCAACTTTCACATTCTAATCACCAGTAATTATCAATGTGTCTTGACTGCATATTTGATCAATTTCAGACTGCACAAGTCGGTAAAAATCTTCAATTTTCTCTTCTTTGGCATTAGTGGTTGGTGCATAAATTTGGATAATAGTTGTGTTAAATGGTCTTCCTTATAAGCATAAGGATATTATGCTATCACTGACAGCTTTGTACTTCAGGATAGATCTTGAAATGTTCTTTTGACAATGAATGCAACTCCATTCTTCTTCAATTTTTCATTCCCAGCATAGTAGACCATATGATATCCAATTCAAAATCACCAGTACCCGTACATTTCAGCTCACTAATACCTAGGATGTAGATCTATATGTGTTCCATTTCCTTTTTTTTAATTTATTTTTTTCCCATACAAAAATTTATACATACATTGTTATGTGACTCTAATTACTTTCCCCATACTGTGACAGCACACTCCTCCTTTC
>NW_004443938.1:42189335-42192746 GCF_000243295.1 Trichechus manatus latirostris
AGCGGGATAGCTGGATCCTATGGCACTTCTATTTCTAGCTTTTTAAGAAAGCACCAAATCTATTTGCAAAGGGGTTGTACCATTTTACATTCCCACCAACAGTGTATAAGTGTTCCTGTCTCTCCACAACCTCTCCAGCATTTATTATTTTGTGTTTAATTTTGTGATTAATGCTAGCCTGGTTGGGGTGAGATGATATCTCATTGTAGTTTTGATCTGCATTTCTCTAATGACTAATGATCGTGAGCATTTCTTCATGTGTCTGTTAGCCACATGAATATATTCTTTGGTGAAGTGCCTGTTCATGTCCTTTGCCCATTTTTTAATTGGGTTATTTGTCTTTTTGTTGTTGAGGTTTTGCAGTATCTTGTAGATTTTAGAGATCAGACGCTGATCAGATTTGTTGTAGTCAAAATTTTTTTCCTAATCTGCAGGTTGTCTTTTGACTCTTTTGGTGAAGTCTTTCGATGAGCATAAATGTTTGATTTTTAGGAGCTCCCAGTTATCTAGTCTCTCTTCTGGTGCTGTGCATTGTTACTTATGGTTCATATTGTTTATGCCATGTATTAGGGCTCCTAGTGTCGTCCCCATTTTTTCTTCCATCATCTTTATTGTTTTCAATTTCATATTTAAGTCTTTGATCCATTTTGAGTTCGTTTTTGTGCATGGTGTGAGGTATGGGTCTTGTTTCAGTTTTTTGCAGATGGATATGCAGTTATGCCAGCACCATTTGTTAAAGAGACTGGCTTTTCTCCAATTAACAGACTTTGGGCCTTTGTCAAATATCAGTTGCTCATAGGTGGATGAATTTATGTCTGTATTCTCCATTCTGTTCCATTGGTCAATGTATCTTTTGTTGTACCAGTACCAGGCTGTTTTGACTACTGTGGTGGTATAACAGTTTCTAAAATCAGGTAGTGTGAGGCCTCCCACTTTGCTCTTCTTCTTGAGTAATGCTTTACTTATTCAGAGCCTCCTCCCTTTCCATATGAAGTTGGTGGTTTATTTCTTCATTTCATTAAAAAATGCCAGTAGAGAGACTTCCAGGCAACAAGGCGCTATAGTCAGAAGCACCACGCTGTCCCTCTGCAGCAAAGATCAGAAAAACTAAGTCAAACAGAGTCACACGTCAATTCTGAAACCCTAAGCATCAAA
Organism: Trichechus manatus latirostris; assembly: GCF_000243295.1. NCBI lineage: Eukaryota > Metazoa > Chordata > Mammalia > Sirenia > Trichechidae > Trichechus > Trichechus manatus. The sequence continues at coordinate 42,190,491 of NW_004443938.1, forward strand.
TGAAGAGATAAAGAACTCAGTCAAACACCGAAAGGAATAAGAAACTGACCAAGAACAGAGAGTGAGGAGAGATACATGCAGAGGTCCCCTATTAGCTACTGCAGCACAGATCTGCCATCCTGGACTCCTATCAGAAATCAGCGAACAGGGGGTATGAGAAAGCAGCTTCACGAAGCTTCCAGCAGGAGACAGAACAACCGGTAACCAGTGATATATGCCTTCCCACCCGCCGCCCTTCTTCACCCCCACTCGGCCTCCTCTGCTTCTTGTGGCCAAAGTATCTTGGCCTGGAAGCATCAGCTTCACCCCGGTGTCGCTTGGATTCCACCTGCTTGCACTGGCAGGATCCCTGACTGCCTTTGTGGGCTGCTGGTGTTGCTTTTTTCTGCTTCTTTAGATTTCTTCCTTACCTCTCACCACCTCCCGCTCCTTTCTCTCAAATACCTGGCTCCATGTGCCATCTTTGCTTCTTCCTGAAAGGCTGTGAAACACCGCTCAACTGTGAAACTGCTTCCCGGCCCCTGCCGCTACACTGGTGGGACCCCTGGGGCTTTTTTGTTTGTTTGTTTGTTTCCTCTGATTTGTTCTGTTTTGATTTGTTTCTTTTCTTTTCCTTTTCTCAGCTCAGGGGCCCCTTCTAGCTGGGCAGTACCACGCAGCTTGGGAACTACTCTCTTACTGTGTGCAAATGCACAGGGACATCCCAGGGGCTTTCATTTTTCTTTTTTTTGGTTTTGTTTTTGTTTTGTTTTCTTCTCTCTCTTATTTATTCCCTTTTTGTCTTTCTTCTTTTCCAATTTCTTGATTTATTCATTTTTTTTTTCTTTTACCTGGTTGCTTTTTTTTTTTCATTTTTGTTTTTCCCCATTTCTCAGTCTCTCATCTCTCCACTCTAATAGCAAGCTCCCTTAGCACTATTTTTTGTTTGCATATATGTTTTTGGCTCCTGTTCCTCTCTCCTCTCTCTCATCTTTCCCACATCCAATCTTAGCTCCACACATCACAATCTACCCTCTCCTTCCTGCCTACCTGCACCATGAGCTGAAGATCACACTCCCAAGCAGCACAAGCACAGCCTACTGGAACCTGCCCTGCACTGATTCCTGATCTTCTCTGTCAGCCCTAGTACATGCCACAAACAACCCATCCCAGCAACTCCCCTTCAGCTGGACCTGCCCTTCTGTACCCTACCTGAGTGACTGACCCTGTCTATTGGAGAAGGAGGTAAAAGGTATCGTGCCCACAGACAAGCAAACAATAAAGAAAGCACAGCCTGCCTGCTCAGACATAACCAAATAAAACAAAAAAGAAGGATGAAACAAACAAATCTATAATCAATAAACGAGGAAAATAACAACTAAATGTCCCAAAGACAGCAGATAAAATCAAAACATTTACAAAAACAGAACAGGATGGTTCCAGTAGGCATCCAAAATAAAACACCACATGACTTTCCAGTAGACAAAAAGGCACTAGAACTACCTGATATGGAATTCAAATCACTAATATTCAGAGCAATCCAAGAGTTGAAGCAAAAAACAGACAAAAATGAGGAAAAAATAGAAAAATTCATGGAAAAGGCAGACAAATTCTTGGAAAATACTGGCAAAAAAATGGAATAATTTAAGAAAATAATACAGGAACAAAATGCTAAAATAAATTCACAACTAGAAATCATACAAAAACAACAATTAGAAATCCAAAAGATAAACAACAAGATTTTAGAAATGGACAGTGTCATAGAAGGGCTGAGGAGAAGGTTTGAAACAATGGAAGATGGGCTCAATGAAATTGAAGACAAACACTTGGATACAACTCGTTTGAGGAAAACTCAGAAAAAAGGATGAAGAAAAATGAAGAAACCCCTGAGAATTATGTGGGATACAATCAAAAGCAAAAGTCTGTGAGTGATTCGAGGTCCAGAACAGGGGAAGAAAACAGAAAACACAGAGAGGATCATTGAAGAATTGCTGACAGAAAACTTCCTCAATATCATGGAAGATGAAAAGCTGACCATCCAAAAAGCTCAACAAACTCCATATGGATAGACCCCAAAAGAAAATCACCAAGGCATATCATAATCACACTCGCTAAAACCAAAGACAAACAAAGAATCCCAACAGCAGCTCAAGAAAAACAAAAAGTCACATACAGAGGAGAAACAATAAGACTAAGTTCGGATTATTCAGCAGAAACCATGCAGGCAAGAAGGCAATGGGATGACATATATAAAACCTTGAAAGAAAAAAATTGACA
>NW_004443938.1:42193872-42195705 GCF_000243295.1 Trichechus manatus latirostris
AGGGCTGTGGGGACCATGGTCTTGGGAAACATCTAGCTCAATTGGCATAACACAGTTTATAAAGACAATGTTCTACATTCTACCTTGGTGAGTAGTGTCTTGGGTCTTAAAAGCCTGTGAGCAGCCATCTAAGATATTCCACTGGTCTCACCCCTTTGGGAACAAGGGAGAATGAAGAGAATAAGACACAAGGAAAAGATTAGTCCAAAGGACTAATGGACCACAGCTACCTAGGCCTCCACCAGACTGAGTCCAGTACAGCTAGATGGTGCCCGGCTACCACCACTGACTGCTCTGACCGAGATCATGATACAGGGTCCTGGACAGAGCTGGAGAAGGATGTAGAACAAAATTCTAACTCACCAAAAAAAAAAAAAAGACCAGATTTACTGGCCTGACAGACTGGAGAAACCCCGAGAGTATGGCCTCCAGACACCCTTTTAGCTCAGAGGTGAAGTCACTCCCGTAGTTCACCGTTCAGCCGGGGATTGTACAGCCTCATAAAACAAAACGGGACTAATGAGGCACAGCAGTCCAGGGACAAGCACTAGAAGGTAGGAGAGGATAGGAAAGCTGGTGATAGGGAACCCAAGGGTGAGAAGGGACAGTGTTGACATGTCATGGGGTTGTTAACCATTGTCATAGGACAATATGTATACTAACTGGTTAATGAGAAACTATTTGTTCTGCAAACCTTCGTTTAATGTACAAAAAAAATAAAAAGAACTATCTATGTGAGATCAGATTGACAACAGCAACTCAAAAGGTTTGATGGGAAGCCTATGGGTCAGTGAGTTGAAGATAATGGTGATGGAATAATTTGGAAAAGGATAGTGAGAATAGCAGCATAACTGGAAGAATGTAATTGATGTCACTGAATTGTACATGCAGAAACTTTTGAAATGGTGTGACTTTGGCTATGTATATTTTCACCAAAAAAAGTTCCTCCAAGGTTGAGAAGGGAGAGTGTTGACATGTCGTTGGGTTGTTAACCAATGGTCATAAAACAATATGTGTACTGACTGTTTAATGAGAAACTATTTGTTCTGTAAACCTTCATCTAAAGTACAATAAAAAAATATTAAAAATAAAATATAAAAAAAATGCTGGTGGAATTTGGATTGTGATTGCCTTGTATCTGTAGATCACTTTGGGTAGAATTGACATTTTCACAATGTTGAGTCTACCTATATGTGAGCAAGTTATGTTTTTCCACTTATGCAGGTCTCTTTTGGTTTCTTGCAGTAGTGTCTTGTAGTTTTCATTGTATAGATGTTTTACATCTCTGGTTAGATTTATTCCTAAAGTAGTTAATCTTCTTGGGGGCTCTTGTAAATGGTATTGATTTGGTGATTTCCTTTTTGAGGTTCTCTTTGTAGGTGTAAAGGAATCCAACTGATTTTTGTATGATTATCTTGTATCATGAAACTTTGCTGAAATCTTCTATTTGTTCCAATAGTTTTCTGGAGGATTGTTTGGGGTTTTCTGTGTATAAGATCATATCCTCTGCAAATAGAGACACTTTGACTTCTTCCCTACCAATTTGGATGGCCTTTGTTTCTTTTTCTAGCGTAATTGCTCTGACTAGGATCTCCAGCACAATGCCGAATAAGAGTGGTGATAAAGGGCATCTTTGTCTGGTTCCCATTCTCAAGGGGAATGCTTTCAAAGTCTCTCCATTTAGGATGATGTTGGCTGTTGACTTTGTATAAATGCCCTTAATTATATTGAGGAATTTCCCTTCTACTCCTATTTTGTTGAGAGTTTTTATCATGAATAGGTGTTGGACTTTGTCCAATGCCTTTTCTGCACCAATTGATAAGACCATGTGGT
>NW_004443938.1:42196978-42225911 GCF_000243295.1 Trichechus manatus latirostris
TGATTCTATGAATTTCTTTATTCCAACCTTAGTTTCTTCTATAACCCAGTAGTTTTTGAGCAAGGTGTTGTTCAGTTTCCATGTGTTTGATTTTTTTTCCTTGCTTTTTCTTTTGTTGATTTATACTTTAATGGCTTTATGGTCAGAAAAGATGCTTTGTAATAATACAATGCTTTGGATTTTGTTAAGGCTTCCTTTATGGCCTAACATGTGGTCTATTCTTGAGAATGTTCCATGTGCGTTGGAAAAGAAAGTATACTTGGTTGCTGTTGGGTGAAGTGTTTGGTATACGTCCTTGAGATCAAGTTGTTTGATTGTAGCATTTAGCTCTTACGTGTCTTTGCTGAGGTTCTTTCTGGATGTTCTGTCCTTCACCGAAAGTGGTGTGCTGAAGTCTCCTATTACTATTGTGGAGCTGTCGATCACTCTTTTCTGTGCTGTAAGAATTTTTTTAGTATTTTGGAGTCCTGTCATTGAGTGCATAAATATTTATTATAGTTATGTCCTCCTGGTGTATTGACCCTTTAATCATTATATAGTGTCCTTCTTTATCCTTTGTGGTGGATTTTACCTTAAAGTCTATTTTGTCAGAGATTAATATTGCCCTCCTTCTCTTTTTTGAGTGTTGTTTGGTTGATATATTTTTTTCCATCCTTTGAGTTTTAGTTTGTTTGTGTCTTTAATAAAGTCTAAGGTGTGTCTCTTGTAGGCAGCATATAGATGGATCACGTTTTTTTATCCAATCTGCCAGTCTCTGTCTCTTTATTGGTGCATTTAGTCCATTTACATTCAGCATAATTATTGATAGGTATGAGTTTAGTGCTGTCATTTTGATGTCTTTTTTTGTGGGTTGTTCGCAGTTTCTTTGTTCCACTTAATTTTCTGTGCTGAGTCGTTTTTCTTTATGTGTTTTGTTTTCATCTTTTTCATTGTTGGTGATTTTGTGTTTGCTGAGTCTTTATATTTTTCTAGGTTTTTTTTTTTTTTTCTTTTTTTACTTGTAAGATTGTTAGTTTCCTTTGTGGTTACCTTAATATTTACCCCTATTTTTCTAAGTTTATACCAGTCTTTTATTTCTTTATATTGCCTTGACTTCCTCTCCATATGAAAAATCTATGTCTACATTTTTTAAGTCCCTCTTTTTTGTTTTAATGTTGTCATCTTTTACATATTGACATCTGTTGCCCTATTTTCAGTGTTTTAGCTTTGATTTACTTTTGTGACTTCCCTATCTGGGTTGATATCTGGTTGCTCCGTCCTGTGTTCTAGTCTTGGGTTGTTATCTGATGTTACTGATTTTCTAACTGGAGGACTCCCTTTAGTATTTCTTGTAATTTTGGTTTGGTTTTTGTAAATTCCCTAAACTTCTGTTTATCTGGAAATGCCCTAATTTCACCATCATATTTGAGAGACAGTTTTGCTGGATATATAATTCTCGGCTGGCAGTTGTTTTCCTTCAAGGCTTTATATATGTCATCCCATTGTCTTCTTGCCTGCGTGGTTTCTGCTGAGTAGTCTGAGCTTAGTCTTATTGACTCTCTTTTGTAGATGACTTTTTGTTTATCCCTAGCCACTCTTAAAATTCTCTCCTTATCTTTTGTTTTGGCAAGTTTGATTATAATATATCTTGGTGACTTTCTTTTGGGATCTACCTTATGTGGGGTTCAATGAGCATCTTGGATAGATATGTTCTCATTTTCATGATATCAGGGAGGTTTTCTGCCAACAAATTTTCAACAATTCTCTCTGTATTTTCTGTTATCCCCCCCCATTCTGGTACTCCAATCACTCGTAGCTTATTCCTCTTGAGAGAATCCCACATAATTCTTAGGGTTTCTTTATTTTTTTTAATCCTTTTATCTGATTTTTCCTCAAATAAGTTGGTGTCAAGTGCTTTCTCTTCAATCTCACTAATTCTGACTTCCATTGCCACAATTCTGCTCCTATGACTTTCTATTGAGTTGTCTAATTCTGAAATTTATTGTTAATCTTCTGGATTTCTGATTGTTGTCTGTCTATGGATTCTTGCAGCCTGTTAAATTCGTCATTATGCTCTTCTCTAATTTTTTTAATTTCCTCCATTGCGTGTTCTGGGTTTTGCTTAATTTCCTTCCTAATTTCTTGAAGAGTTCTGTATATTAATCTTTTGTATTCCGCCTCCGGTATTTCTAAGAAATTTTCCTCCTCTGGAAAATTTCTAGATTTTTTATTTTGGGAGCTTGCTGCAGCCATCATGGATTGCCTCTTTATGTGATTTGATATTGAGTGTTGTCTCTGAGCCATCAATAAGTTATTGTATTTATTTATTTATTTTATGTTTGCTTACTGTGTCCTAGCTTCTTGTTTTGTTTATGCCCAAATAGGCTGCTCATGTGAGCCAGTTTGATTATTGGCAACTTTGAAGCTTTAATGTCCCGTCACCAGGTGGTTAGATCTGTTACTATGTATGTGAGCTCAGGAGTCCACCCACTCCTCCTGTATGGATTCAGCTCAGGTGCCCATGTAGACAGCCACCAAGTGTGTGGTGTAGGCTCTCACTTACAGTCCTAGACAGGCATGGGTGATTGGTATAGACACAGGCATCTGGCTGCAGCAGGGGGACACACTCAGAGCAAGGCAGGGGGCTGATGGCCACCCCCAAGTGTCCAGGAGGAATGTGTGCCCCTGTTCCCTAGAGCATGTAGGTGGGTGGGTTTTGCAGCCAGACTATGAGCACCTAATGCTGTTGGCTGTAAGGACTGGGGGGCACCTCTTATTAATGGGCCCCTATCGCAGGTGGCTAGGTAGTATAGGTGGAGCCACCAGTCCTCAGGCTTTATATATGTGGGTAGGTGAAGACCCTGCTTAATGGGTAGAGCAGCATCAAATATCAAGAACCTGCCACTTCACAGCTGGAACAGTTGAAGTTAGAGTTCCAGTATATACCCTGTTGTACTGCGGCAATGAGGGCCCATGCTGTTGAGATGGGCCCAACAAGGCTATGCAGGGGGAAAGGCACTCAAAGTCCATGGATCCCTTATGCCTGTGGCTAGGCAAAGGAGCTGTGCCTACCCTGGGTTCCTGGCTTAGGGGAGCCAGCAGTTTATTTCTTCCTGTTTGTTAATTTGTTCAGTCTCCAAGGCAGGGAGAATTGCTCTGGGCATGTGATGGATCCTACTTCTGGCCCAGGGGACTCAGTAATTGCTGAAGCCAGTCCGAGACCTAGTGCAGAGCAGGGAGCTGGGAGGTAAATGGGAGAGAGATCTTTCCTTAAGGGGGATGTTTTTGATCCGAATGGTAAGCCGTATGCAAGTATTTATCTTTTGCTGATGTGGGCTTTTTCTCACTGTTTCTGGGTGGCCATGTAGACTCTCTGGTGCTGGGTCTCTCCCTGTGTGGAAAACACTCCTCCTGAGCACCGCTGCTTGCCTGCCTCACAGCTCACCCCGGAGCTGATCAGGCCTGAAGGGCTCAGGCTCTCACCTGGTCAGGTCTGGCAACTCCTCGTTGCTTCCAAACTGTCTCTCCCTCCCCCTGATGCTCAGTTTGGTTCCTCAACTCTGCCTTTTATGTTCAGGGCTCCCAGATTGCCATATATAATCGAATCACTTGTTTTTTCAGGTCTTTGTTGTAAGAGGGTGAACCAGAAGCATCTGATTACTCTGCTGTCTGGGCCCCAACTCTCCATTTTATTTTTGATGACTTCCAATTTTCCTTGATTTATACTTCATATATTCCGCATTCTGATTATTAATGGATGTTTGCAGCTGTTTCTTCTCATTTGGAGTCATGCCACATCAGCAAATGGAGGTCCTGAAAGCTTGACTCCATCCATGTCATTAAGTTCGACTCTACTTTGAGGAGGTAGCTCTTCCCCAGTCATCTTTTGAGTGCCTTCCAACCTGAGGGGCTAATCTTCTGGCACTATATCAGACAATGCTCTGCTGCTATTCATAAGGTTTTCACTGGCTAATTATTTTCAGAAGTAGACTGCTAGGTCCTTCTTCCTATTCTGTCTTAGTCTGGAAGCTCAGCTGAAACCTGTCCACCATGTATCACCCTGCTGGTATTTGAATACCAGTGGCATAGCTTCCAGCATCCCAGCAACATTCAAGCCACCACAGTTGGACAAACTGACAGACGAGTGGTGGATCTGGCACATATTATGAGCTAAAAGTTTGAAGAATGAGTGACCTGTTTACAAATGAAGTGTTTAAAAAATAAAAGAATAAATAAATGATTTCATGTAATGGCTATGGGAGTTTAATGTCACTACTGGATATATTTTGGTGAATGAAAGCACTTACATTTTAATGTTAGAAACATCTTACTAGAAATTTCTCACTTCCGCTGTGCTTGTTATTTCATAAAAGTGAACAATTCCAACACTGGCCAGCAAGGGGAGATGTCCTCCATAGTTTAAAGTTGGAATTTAACAGTTCCTACTCACCTAAGGAAACCCTGGTGTAGTGGTTGAGAGCTATGGCTGCTAACCAAAAGGCTGGCAGTTCAAATCTACGAGGTGCTCTTTGGAAACCCTATGCAGCAGTTCTACTCTGTCCTATAGTGTTGCTATGAGTTGGAACTGACTCAACAGCAATGGGTTTGGTTTCTTTTTTTTACTTCATCTAAGGCGATGTTGTTATTGTGTGCCAATAAGGCTATTCCAACTCATGTCAACCCTTTAGGACTAAGTAGAATTGCCCCATTCGGGTTTCCTAGCCTGTAATCTTTAAGGGAGCAGATCTCAGGTCTTTCCGCCTGCGGAACTGCTGGTAGGATTGAACTGCTGATCTTTGGTTAGCGGTCAAGCTCTTAACCATTGCGGCACCAGGGCTCCTTATCTGAGGCTGCAGGGGTTGCCTATGTTCAATTTTATCCAATCCCTATGTTTATAATGTTAAAAATTTTACTAACGTGACAATCATTGTTGTTGCCACTGTTATATTTGTTATTTCAGTGAAGCAGATTTATAACAAACTTGCAAATTCACCATCTACAATCAGGACTTATCATTTATTCTGTCAACATTCTCTTTTAAATATGGGCTCAATATGCATACAAATGAATTGCATCTCAGTTTTTTATTCAACCTTCTCACCTTCAGAGTGTTTCACAAACAACTGGATTGAAATAAGCAAATTTATTATTTTTTCTTGAAAGGAGCCCTGGTGGCACAGTGGTTAAGTGCTTGGCTGCTAACTGAAAGGTTGTCGGTTGGAACACATCAGCTGCTCCAATAAAGTTGTGGCAGTCTGCATCCATAAGGATTTACAGCCTTGAAAACCATATGGGGCAGTTCTACTGTGTCCTATAGGGTTGCTATCAGTTGGAGCCCTGGTGGTGCAGTGGTTAAGAGTTATAACAAAAGGTCAGCAGTTCAAATCCCCCTGCCATTCCTTGGAAACCCTGTGGGGGAGTTCTACTCTGTCCTATAGATTTGCTATGAGTCGGAATCAATTCGACAGCAATGAGTTTGGTTTTGTTTTTTTATCAGTTAGAATCAACTAGTCTCAGAATTATCTGGTATGATTATTTAAAAGGAAGATGTATTGAATCAGAAAGGAGCCCTGATGGTACAGTTGTTAAAGCACTTGGCTGCTAACCGAAAGGTCAGTGGTTCCAACCTGCTCTGCAGGAGACCATAAAGGTTTATAATCCTTGGAAAGCCTATGGGGAAGTTCTACTCTGTCCTATAGGGTCACTTGCTAAGAGTTGGAATCAACTCTATGGCAATGGGTTTGCTTTAGGTTTATTGAATCGGAACGCGGAGTGAGGTCCAGGATTCTGCCTGTCAATCGAGTTTGCTGATTTTTATTGACATTAATATTAGAGAACCACTGCCTCAGGCAATGTTTTTTGGAGCAGACCATGATTAAGTTCATCCACACCATCCCCCACACAATCCAAGGGATGGAGGCCAAAGTGGGCTAGAAATGAGAGATTGTATTATAAGAATATTCCACATAGCAGAAGAGGGGTTTGTTGTTGTTAGGTGTCACCTAGTCTGTTCCAATTCATAGTGATCCTATGCACAACAGAACGAAACACTGCCTGGTCCTGCGCCATCCTCACAATTGTTACTAAGCTTGAGCACATTGTTGCAGCCACTGTGTCAATCCATCTCTTCGAAGGTCCTCCTTTTTTTCGATGACCCTTTACTTTACCAAGTATGATGTCCTCCAGGGACTGATTCCTCCTGATAACATGTCCAAAGTATGTGAGACGTAGTCTTGCCATCCTTGCTTCCAGGGAGCACTCTGGCTGTACTTCTTCCAAGACAGATTTGTTCTTTTGGCGGTCCATGATATATTCAATATTCTTCGCCAACACCACAATTCAAAGGCATCAATTCTTCTTCTGTCTTCCTTATTCATTGTCCAGCTTTTGCATGCATATGAGGCGATTGAAAACACCATGGCTTGGGTCAGGCGCACCTTAGTCTTCAAGGTGACATGTTTGCTTTTCAACACTTTAAATAGGTCTTTTGCAGCAGATTTGCCCAATGCAATGTGTCTTTTAATTTCTTAACTGCTGCTTCCATGGGTGTAGATAGGGGATCCAAGTAAAATGAAACCCTTGCCATCCTCAATCTTTTCTCCGTTTATCATTATGTTGCTTATTGGTCCAGTTTTGAGGATTTCTGTTTTCTTTATGTTGAGATGTAATCCATACTGAAAGTTGTGGTCTTTGGTCTTCATCAGTAAGTGCTTCAAATCCTCTTCACTTTCAGCAAGCAAGGTTGTTAATGAGTCTTCCTCCAATCCTGATGTCATGTTCTTCTTCATATAGTCCAGCTTCTCAGATTATTTGCTTACAGATTGAATACGTATGGTGAAAGGGTACAACCCTGACGTATACCTTTCCTAACTTTCAACCATGCAATATCCCCTTGTTCTGTTCGAACGACTGCCTCTTAATCCATGTACAGATTCCTCATGAGCACAATTAAGTGTTCCAGCGTTCCTGTTCTTCCAAATGTTATCCATAATCTGTTATGGTCCACACAGTTGAATTCCTTAGCATAGTCGATAAAATACAGGTAAACATCTTTCTGGTATTCTCTGCTTTCAGCCAGGATCCATCCAACATCAGCAATGATATCCCTGGTTCCATGTCCTCTTCTAAATCCGGCTTGAATTTCTGGCAGTTCCCTGTCAATATACTGCTGCAGCAGCTTTTGAATGATCTTCAGCAAAATTTTGCTTGCATGTGATATTAGTGATATTGTTTGATAATTCCACATTCAGTTTGATCACCTTTATTGGGAATAGGCATAAATATGGATCTCTTCCAGTCAGTGGGTCAGGTAGCTGTCTTCCAAATTTCTTGGCATAGATGAGTGAGCGCTTCCAGCGCTACATTTGTTTGTTGAAACATCTCAGTTGGTATTCTGTCAGTTCCTGGAGCCTTGTTTTTTGCCAATGCCTTCAGTGCAGCTTGGACTTCTTCTTTCAGTACCATCGGTTCCCGATCATGCTACTTCCTGAAATGGTTGAACATCAACCATTTCTTTTTGGTATACTGACTCTGTGTATTCCTTCCATCTTCTTTTGATGCTTCCTGCTTCATTTAATATTTTCCCCATAGAATCCTTCAGTATTGCAACTCGAGGCTTGACTTTTTTCTTCAGTTCTTTCAGCTTGAGAAATGCTGAGTGTGTTCTTCCCTTTGGGTTTTCTATCTCCAGGTGTTTGCACATATCATCATACATAATACTTTACTTTGTCTTCTCGAACCGCCCTTTTAAATCTTCTGTTCAGCTCTTTCACTTCATCATTTTTTCCTTTTGCTTTAGCTACTCGACATTCAATAGTAAGTTTCAGAGTCTCTTCTGATATCCATTTAGGTCTTTTCTTTCTCTCCTGTCTTTTTAATGACCTCTTGCTTTCTTCATGTCCAATGTCCTTAATGTCATTCTACAAAGCATCTTGTCTTCCGTCACTAGTGTTCAACGCGTCAAATCTATTCTTGAGATGGTCTCCTAATTCAGGTAAGATATACTCAAGGTTGTACTTTGGCTCTCGTAGTTGTTCTCATTTTCTTCAGTTTCAACTTGAACTTGTATATGAATAATTAATGGTCTGATCCACAATGGGCCCCTGGCCTTGTTCTGACTGATGATATTGAGCTTTTCCATCATCTCTTTCCACAGATGTAGTTGCTTTCATGCCTGTGTATTCCATGTGGCAAGGTCCATGTGTATAGTTGCCATTTATGTCGGTGAAAAAAGGTAATTTGCAATGAAGAAGTTGTTGGTCTTGCAGAATTCTATCATGCTATCTCTGGTATGGTTTCTATCATCAAGGCCATATTTTCCAACTACTGATCCTTCTTTGTTTCCAACTTTCACATTCCAATCACCAGTAATTATCAGTGCATCCTGGTTGCATGGTTGAAATTTCAGATTGCAGAAGTTGGTAAAAATCTTCAATTTCTTCCTCTTTGGCTTTAGTGGTTGGTGTGTAAACTTGCATAATAGTCGTGTTAACTGGTCTTCCTTGTAGGCATACGGATATTATCCTATCACTGGCAGCAATGTACTTCAGGATAGATCTTGAAATGTTCTTTTTGACGATAAATGCAACACCATGCCTCTTCAAGTTGTCATTCCCAGCACAGTAGACCATATGATTTTCCAATTCAAAATGACCAGTGCCAGTCCATTTCAGCTCACTAATACCTAGGATATCGATCTCTATGCATTCCATTTCATTTTTGATGATTTCCAATTTTCCTAGATTCATACTTCATACATTCCAGGTTCCAATTATTAATACAGCTGTTTCTTCTCATTTTGAGTTGTGCTGCATCAGCAAATGGAGGTGCCGAAAGCTCGACTCCATGCAAGTCTTTAAGGTTGACTCTACTTTGAGGAGGTAGCTCTTCCCCAGTAGTCTTTTGAGTGCCTTCCAACCTGAGGGGCTCATCTTCCGGCACTATATCAGATAGTGTTCTGCTGCTATTCATAAGGTTTTCACTGGCTAATTCTTTTCAGAAGTAGACCGCCGGCTCCTTCTTCCTAGTCTGTCTTAGTCCAGAAGATCAGCTGAAACCTATTTGCCATGAGTGACCCTGCTGGTATTTGAATACCGGTGGCATAGCTTCCAGCATCACAGCAACACGCAAGCCCCCACAGTACGACACACTGACAGATGCTTGGGGGTTTACACCCTTCTAAATTGGAGAAAGAAAATAAAAGCTGCTGAAAAATACAGGTTCTGAATGACAGATACAGATTCCAACTTGGCTCCTAACTCTGCCCCTCAACCCTTCAGAATCCTGATTATTTTCACCAATTTTCCCAAATATGAAGAAAAGCAAATTGACTGCGTATTCTTTACCTTTTTCCTCTTTTGACCATTTTGGGGTAGAAAGCAGTTGTCTTGTTTAGCTAATGTTGCATAATAAAGTACACCACAGTTTATTTCAGCTGGGTGGCTTTTCCTCTGGTCTTTTCTGGGGCTCTTCATGTAGTTTTAAGGAGCCCTGGTGGTGCAGTGGTTAAGTGCTCTGCTGCTAACTGAAAGATCAGCAGTTCAAATCCACGAGCAGCTCTGCTGGGGAAAGATGTGGCGGTCTGCTTCTGTAAAGATTACAGCCTTGGAAATACTATGGGGCAGTTCTACTCTGTCCTACAGGGTCACTATGAGTTGGAATCAACTCAATAGCAATGGGTTTGGTTTGATTTGGGTTTCATGCAGCTGTAGGCATCTGGCAGCTCTTCTAAAGCTGGGAAGTCTAAGATCACCTTATTCCCATGTACAGGGCCTTGATTCTAGCTGTTAGCTGGGCCACTCTCCATATAAACGCATTGCCATGGAGTCAATTTGGATTCATAGTGGCCTCGTAGGACAGAGTAGAACTGCCCCATAAGATTTCCAAGGCTGTAATCTTTATGGAGGAGCCCTGGTTGTGCAGTGGTTAAGCACTCAGATGCTAACTGAAGAGTTGATGATTCAAACCCACCAGCTTCTCTATGGGAAAAGAATGTGACAGTCTGCTTCTGTAAAGATAACAGTCTTGGAAACCCTATGGGGCAGCTCTACTCTGTACTATAGGTTGGCTATGAGTAGGAATCGAGTAGATGGCAGTGGGTTTGATTTGGTTTTAATCTTTATGGAAGCAGACTGTCACGTCTTTCTCCCACAGAGTGGCTGGTGGGTTTGAACTGCTGACGTTTTAGTTAGCAGTACAGCGCTTTAACCCCTGCACTGCAAGTGCTCCTCATTTAAAAAAAAAAATTGTCATCAAGTATAGGACAGAGTAGAACTGCCCCATAGGGTTTCCATGGTGCAGCTGGTGGATTCAAACTGCCAATCTTTTGGTTAACAGCCAAGCTCTTAATCACTATGCTACCAGAGCACCTCATAGTCTCTCATTATTCATCAGTCTAGTCTGTACTTCCTTACATCCCTAATTCAGGGACAGAGACTGTTACTTGATTAAGATCTGATTCTACTTCCTGGGAGCGGTTCCCTAATCTGTTGTTCTCCTCAGCTCTGTGGCCCTGCCCTCTGAGAGGCACTCACTTCTTCATAAAAAATGGCTCATGTTTGTACCTGAGAAGCTTTCTCAGCCTACTTCCTGCTCATAGAAATTTGAGATTCTAGAGGCCTCTTTCATTTTTAACTGTCTCTGTACCTTTCAGTCCAAGATGATACAATTCCCACTAAAACTTTATGTATTTTTCATGAATGTTATTAGGGTTCACTCAGAGCCTCAGGAGCCACATTCGTAAATCTTTCTGATAGACTTCTCTTTACTCTGGATGTGTAAGCTCTGAGGTGTACCATACTTCTTCTAAATTCTGCTTGTAAACAGAAAAGTTCTCTCCTTATCTCATTTCTTTCTTCGAATATATTATTATGTACAGCTAATAAAGGCCAATTGGCATTTCCAATTATTGCCTGAAAATCCCAGGCACCTAGGGAAGAAAGACCCGAGAATCTACTTCTTAAAAGTCAGCCATTGGAAACCCTATGGAACCCTGGTGACACAGTGGTTAAGAGCTCAACTGCTAACCAAAAGGTTGGCAGTTCAAACCCACCAGCTTCTCCTTGGAAACCTTATGGGGCAGTGACTTGATAGCAACAGGTTGGAAACCCTGTGGAGCCCCGTTCTACTCTGACACTCATGAGTCATCATGAATGTAGTTGCTATCACCTACTTATTTCCTTCCAGGCTGCTGTGTTTTTCCTCACAGCAGATGTTCTCTGGAGCTGCTGAATGTGGGAACCAAGAGATGCTTGTGCCATCTCCATCTTTGCCAGTGAAGGTTTATGACAGCAACTTGTTGCTGGAGAAACATTATATGCTTTGTAAGAACGGTTTTTATTTGAGGTGTCAAAACGCTGAAAAGTTCATTCTTTTCTCTTCAGCTCACCAAGCATCATCCTTTCCACAGGATGGAGTTAATGAAACAATTGTGAATGGCCCTTGAAAAGCATTCTAGATATTTTATTTATTTATTTAAATTTATTACTTATTTATATTCTGCTTTGTGCAGTAAAAAACGTATTTATGAATGAACTCCTTCTAAATATACCATTAAAAATCCCCTTTGACATTTAAAAACTATAGAAGTAAAGCATAATTGATTGTCCTCTAGCCTCATTTCTGTCACCTGTGATTCTTCAGCAATCTATAAATGGATGTTTTGGTGGGACTTTTCCATTGGTTTCATTCATTCAAACATTTTTTTATTGAGCAATTCCTATGTGCCAGGCACTATGCTAGAAATGGTGGCTATAAAGATCATTTCTATTCTTTATGACAGATGACTTTGGAGACAAGGCAATAAATACATCGAAAGGAATCTATCAGTATTAGAAAGCAAATGCTAAATGCCAAATGAGAGCTACAACCACAGAATACTGAGTTGAGGTCCTGGTAGTTCACTCTGATGCATAAATCTTATCAAAGTTACATTTTTCAGGAATAAGCTCAAAGGATACAATCGCAGCAAAGTTAACAGAGAACCATAGGCTGGGGACAGTTTGGTTAGTGCAGTTTCTTGGGACTTCCTAATTTCCTTATGTGGTCTGTGGTAATAGTGTTCTTTTGCTTAGGATAAGATCCTGCCAGGACCCTGGAAGCCCCAAGTAGAAACTTCTTACACCCATAACTTCACTGCCTTGAAATGGCAGCCTGGTTCTCTTTTATTTCCTTCTACGGTTGTATGAACTGCCTTTAGCAAGCTGTGCCACTTGAATCTGGTGCCTGGGATCTGTGTACAATTTCTTAGTAAGTCACGATGCCATGGAAATGCCATGGAAATACAGGTCATGTAACAATGATTTGGAATACACATGCACAGATGAATTGCAATTACATAGCAATGACCAGCTGAGGGCATGTGCTGTCTGTTATCTTCAAAGTCTGAGCATCTGACTACATCACCAATGCCTTAGGGGCACAGAGGACTGGTGTTATAAGGACATGGACCTTGAAATAAACGTGAAAAAAAATTTTTTTTTGTACTTTAGATGAAATTTTATGGAACAAATAGTTTCTCATTAAACAGTTAGTACCCTTACTGTTTTATAACATTGGTTAACAACCCCATGACATGTCAACGCTCTCCTTTCCTGACCTTGGGTTTCCTATTACCAGCTTTCCTGTCTCCTCCTGGCTTCTAGTCCTTGTCCATGGGCTGTTGTGATGTCCCATTAGTTTCATTTTGCTTTATGGTGCTGTCTAATCTTTGGCTGAAGGGTGACCGTCAGGAGTGACTTCAGTACTCAGTACCGAGATAAAAGGGTGTCCAGGGGCCATACTCTTGGGGCTTCTCCAGTCTCTGTCAGGCCTGTAAGTCTGGTCTTTGTGAGTTAGAATTTTGTTCTACATTTTTCTCCAGCTCTGTCTGGGGCCCTCGGTTGTGATCCCTGTCACAGCAGTCAGTGGTGGTTGTACTGGACTCAGTCTGGTGGAGGCCATGGTAGTTGTGGTCCATTAGTCCTTTGGACTAACCTTTTCCTTGTATCTTGTTTTCTTCATTCTCCTGTGCACTCAAAGGAGACCAGTGGAGTATCTGAGATGACTGCTCACAGGCTTTTAAGACCCCAGACGCTACTCACCAAGGTAGAATGTAGAACATTTTCTTTATGAACTACGTTATGCCAACTGAGCTAGATGTTCTCTGAGACCGTGGTCCCCACAGCCCTCAGCCCAGCAATTCGGTCCCTCAGGGAGTTTGGATGTGTCTATGGAGTTTCCGTGACCTTATCTTGTACAAGATGTGCTGGCTCCCCAGTATTTTGTACTGTCTTACCCTTCACCAAAGTTACCACTTATCTATTGTCTATTTAGTATTTCCCCCCCCACCCCTCCCATCCCTCATAACCAACAAAGATTGTTTCTTTTTGTGTGTAAACTTTTTCATGAGTTTTTACAGTAGTGGTCTCGTACAATATTTGTCCTTTTGTAATTGACTTATTTCACTCAGCATAACGTCCTCCAGTTTCATCCATGTTATGAGATGCTTCGCAGATTCATCATCATCATTCTTTATTGTTGCGTAATACTCCATTGGAAACCCTGGTGGTGTAGTGGTTAAGTGCTACGACTGTTAACCAAAAGGTTGGCAGTTTGAATCCACCAGGTGCTCATTGGTAGCTCTACGGGACAGTTGTACTCTGTCCTATAGGGTCACCAAGAGTTGGAACTGACTCAATGGCAACGCGGTTGGGTTTTGGAATATTCCATTGTGTGTATGTACCATAGTTTGTTTATCTATTCATCTGTTGATGGGCATCTAGGTTGTTTCCATCTTTTTGCTATTGTGAACAATGCTGCCATGAACATGGGTGTGCATATGTCTATTCGTGTGATAGCTTTTATTTCTCTGGGATATATTCCCAGGAGTAGGCTTGCTGGATTGTATGGTATTTCTATTTCTAGCTTTCTAAGGAAGTGCCATATCGTTTTCCAAAATGGTTGTATCATTTTGCATTCCCACCAGCAGTGTGTAAGTGTTCCTATCTCCCCGCAGCCTCTCCAACATTTGTTATTTCCAGTTTTTTTAATTCGTGTCAGTATTGCTGGGGTGAGATGGTATCTCATTGTGGTGTTAATTTGCATTTCTCTAATGGCTAGTGATCGCATTTCCTCATGTGTCTGTTGGCCGCTTGAATGTCTTCTTTGGTGAAGTGTCTGTTCATTGCCTTTGCCCATTTTTTAATTGGATTATTTGTCTTTTTGTTGTAGAGGTGTTGGATTTTCTTGTAGATTTGAGAGATTAGACCTTTCTCTGACTTGTAATGTCCAAAATTTTTTTCCCAGTATGTAGGTTCTCTTTTTACTGTTTTGATGAAGTCTTTTGATGAGCATAAGTGTTTAATTTTTAGAAGATCTCAGTTATCTAGGTTATGTTTTGGAGTTTGTGTATTGTTGCTTATGGTTTGTATCCTGTTAATGCTGTGCATTAGGGCCTCTAGTGTTGATCCTATTTTTTCTTCTATGACCTTTATAGTTTTGGGCTTTATATTTGGGTCTTTGATCCATTTTGAATTAGTTTTTGTACATGGCGTGAGGTACAGGTCCTGTTTCATTTTTTTGCAGATGGACATCCAGTTTTGCCAGCACCATTTGTTAAAAGATTGTCTTTTCCCTGTTTGATGGACTTTGGGCCCTTATTGAAGATCAGGTGACTATAGGTGGATGGATTTACGTCTGGGTTCTCATTTCTGCCCCACTGGTGACTGTATCTGTCATTATACCAGTAACAGGCTGTTTTGACTACCATAGCTGTATAGTAGGTTCTGAGGTCAGGTAGTTTGAGTCCTCCTACTTTATTCTTCTTCAGTAGTGCTTTAGTTATCCGGGGCTTTTTCCTCTTCCATATAAAGTTAATGATTAGTTTTTCCATCTATTTAAAGAATGTCATTGGTATTTGGATTGGGATTGCACTGTATTTGTAAATTGCTTTGGGTAGAATCGTCATTTTCACAATGTTGAGTCTACCTATCCATGATAATGGTATGTTTTTCCATTTATGTAGATCCCTTTGGGTTCTTGCAGTAGTGTTTTGTAGTTTTCTTTGTATAGGTCTTTTACATTCCTGGTTAGATTTCTTCCTAAGTATTTTATTTTTTTTAGGGGCTATTATAAATGGTATTGCTTTCCTCATTTCCATTTCATCATTCTCTTTATTGGTGTATAGGAATCCAACTGATTTTGTATGTTTATCTTATATCCTGCTACTCTGCTGAATCTTTTTATTAGTTCCAGTAGTTTTATCATGGAGTCTTTAGGGTTTTCTTAGTATCATATCATCCACAAAGAGGGACAGTTTAACTTCTTCATTATCAATTTGGATGCCCTTCCTTTTTCTTGCTTTATTGCTCTAGCTAGGACATTCAGCACAATGTTAAATAGGAGTGGTGATAAAAAGCATCCTTTTCTTGCTCCTGTTCTCAAGGGGAATGTTTTCAGCCTCTTCATTAAGAGTGATGTTGGCCGTTGGTTTTGCATAGATGCCCTTTATAATGCTGAGAAATTTCCTCTCTATACTAAAGGTGGAATTTTTATAAGCACTGATAAAAGAGTTTCAATTTTCCTAGAATCCAGATTTCTGGTTTTCATGGGAGCTGGGGTAACACACATAATCCATTGCCCTTAGGTGTCCTTTTAAACCTTGAGCCTTGAAAAAACCAGTTCCTAAAAGTCACCTTTGAGTCCAACAATGGACAGTTTCGGGAAACAGACTCCCAATGTCAACCTGGGAGCAATGTTTAGGGTAAATCAGTAATGATTGTAATTGCTCCTCATGGCAATGCTGTATGAAAATCCTTCCTGACTACAAATTTGTTCATCAGTTCTGTTCCCACCCTTTTTTCATGGCAATGCCGGTAAGATTTAGCATAAGAATTTTGGAAGTTCTTCTCATCTTCGGAACATTTATGACACTCTAGTTGAAATGTTACCCAGTGTTGCAAATCATATATTCAATAAACTTCAATTCCTATTATTGGCTTAATATGATTTTTGTTTTAACAGCACCAAGAAGGCAGGCATCCCATCTATCTTGTTCCTGAATGTATCCCTAGTGTCTAATACCCTGACATACATGGTAAGCACAGGGTTGAAATCTATTGTCATCCCTGTGTGCTATTAAGTAAAACAGAGTTGATAACTTAAAAAAGCAGCAAGTAAACAGAAGTCCCACAGGTTTACTACCAGGTTTCTGTTCGGACCTAAGCAGAAGTGAGTTAACTCTTCAAAACAAAGATGTTGAAATTGTGTCAAGGTATAAAATAATCAAAGATAGAGAATCCAAAATTGTCAGTGTCATCGGAGATTTTAAAACTTACGAAAATTTGAGCAATGAGGTACATTCCTTGGACTGAGGATATTTCAGTCTCATTTAAAATCATCTCTCAAAAGTTCATACTAATAAACTTCCATTTCTGAGACTTCTGTTTCATTTCCTTTATATCACAATGTCATTAAAGGGTATGCATAAGAAAATTTTGATAATGAAAAATTCGTAGACATTGTGGGGAAAAATTATCGAGAGATGTAAAAATCTCATTTCCTGGATATTGTTTATCTCTACTCTGAAAGGTGGAGTTTACTCTGAGTTCTGAATCTGTCACAGCATGAAATTAGAAATGACTTTTAAATGAAGTTATTTTTTATTAAAATCCTAAAGTGGTTCTTTGAATTGAGGATTTATGGGCAAGCATAAAGTTCAATTCAAGAGAAAACTGGAGTTTAAAATTGGAGTTTGGGTGAGATGAAATGAGTTTCATGTTGCTTCCTTTTGGTATTCTATGGGTATAATACCTACTCCAGAGATATTCCCACTTCTAGTAGACTAAAGCATATTTTATGGATTGATGGTTTCTGGCATGGATATGATTTCTAGTAAACATTTTTAATTTTTCTTCACCAATCATTATGTATATACAATGGTGAGAGTAAAAACAAAAATTTCACATTGGAAGAATCTATAGAGGTTACAAGTGGACACTTTCCCTCTGGTTTCAGACCAGTCTAAATACTGGAGGGATACTTATATATGACTGGCACTTGTTTTTACCCAGAAGTATAATTAAATGTAATGAAAATATCCAAGACAATGATATAGGTCACAGATCAGAAATGGATGTTTACTGTGAACCTGAAATAAACTTTGGATCTTTTTTCTCCTTCCAACAATACAGCTATGGTTAACTGTCAACAACCGCTGGACTCAGTATCATATCCCTGGATAAACACTACCCTAAACTCCCCCTTCCTCTACAAATATATCCACACAGGAAAGCAGCCAAGCTTCAGTACACACAAGTTTTATTTGTATATCCACCTTTCTTAGTTTAGAGACACCTATATTCTGTAGATTTCTTTCCCCCTTACAGTATTTAGAATGGTCAAAAACCAGGGAAAATGTCCTTAAACTGTAGTCATGGTAAAATTTTATTTAATACTTATGAAAGCACCCACACATCAAATTCCTGTGGTAAGTGTTAGCATGAAGTGTAATCACATTTAGTTTCAAAGTTCAAATGCCAGTTCCTATTGTAGATAAGGATATTCCCACATAGCAGAGCAGATATTGTGGCTAACAGCAGAAAAAAGTCTTAGGGAGGTGACAGCCTCTCCAGGGCAGGGTGGGTGGTTTCAGCTCCATACCTCTCTTATCTCTCTGAACAGGACCAGACCAACCTGCCTTACAGTCCTTTGGACTCTACATATCTACTTGCCCTCATGGAACATTAACAGTTGCCTTCTTCCCCCTAAGCTTTGCTCTTTTCTTGGAAATATTTTGAAGTTCCACCTGGTTCTCTGCTCTGCCATGAATGAACTGACTAGCATGAAATTTTTGGTGGAAGTTACCTTATTTAAGAAGTATTGAAGTGAGGCGTAGTAGCAGTAAATTTATGGATAAAGGTTTCACTCTGCATTTGAAAAACAAAGTATAGCCTTAATTGTAGAAAGTACAATAAAGACATTTCCATAGATCGTCCTGCAAATTTACGATTCAATTTGGGGGGTGGAGATCAGTCACATGTTTTAAACTGATGAAATATTGATAGTAGGGGTCTCTTTCAAGAAAAGAAAAAAGAATATAAAAGCAACTGAAAAGAAGAAAGTTAAGTAGGAGCAGATATGTACACACTCTCCTTTAAAGAGGCAGCATAGCATTTATGTTCTGACATTTCTTTTAAGAAAGAGAGATTATTATAACAAAGCAAGAAATATGAAGTAGTTGTACATCGTTAAATTCAACACTGTTTGACACTTGCAGAAAATAGAGAAGTAGCAGTAAATGGAAAAATGCCAATAACAGTTTATAAAGAAACTGTTCTACATTCAACCTTGGTGAGTAGCGTCTGGGGTCTTAAGAGCCTGTGAGCAGCCATCTAAGATACTCCACTGGTCTCACCCCTTCGAGAGCATGGGAGAATGAAAAAAACAAGATACAAGGGAAAGATTAGTCCAAAGGACTAATGGACCACAACTACCATGGCCTCCACCAGACTGAGTCCAGTACAACTACCACTGACTGCTCTGACAGGGATCACAACAGAGGGTCTTAGACAGAGCTGGAGAAAAACATAGGACAAAATTCTAACTCACAAAAAAAGACCAGACTTACTGGCCTGACAGAGACTGAAGAAACTCCAAAAGTATGGCCCCCGGGCACCTTTTTAGCTCAGTAACGAAGTCATTCCTGAGGTTCACCATTCGGCCAAAGATTAGACACCCCCATAAAACAAAATGAGACTAATGGGGCATAACAGTCCAGGGACAAGGACTAGAAGGCAGGAGGGGACAGGAAAGCTGGTAACAG
The DNA here is from genome assembly GCF_000243295.1 of Trichechus manatus latirostris. Classification (NCBI taxonomy): domain Eukaryota; kingdom Metazoa; phylum Chordata; class Mammalia; order Sirenia; family Trichechidae; genus Trichechus; species Trichechus manatus. The sequence continues at coordinate 42,215,757 of NW_004443938.1, forward strand.
GGAACCGAAGGTTGAGAAGGGACAGGGTTGCCATGTTGTGGGGTTCTTAACCATTGTCATAAAATAATATGTGTACTGTTTAATGAGAAACTATTTGTTCCGTAAACCTTCGTCTAAAGTACAATAAAAAAAAAGAAAAATGCCAAAATGTATCTATCCATTCAAGAGATGATAGAATGCCCTTTCCTTACCTTATTCACCTGAAAATCTCCAATTCATCCTTCAAGTCTTGGCCCAAACACCACCACCTCTGGAAAGCTACTGCTGTTACTGCCAAGAAGCAACAAGCATCTCCTCGATGCTCCCTGGCACTTGCCCAAGGCTCCATTCTAACATTCATCACTTTCCAGGGATCACTTTTGTTTCTGCTGCCCCCTCTTCCTCCCCAAAACTGTAAGCCCTGGAAAGGCAGATGCTGTAACCTGTTCATCTTTGTATTTTTGGTGTATAACAAAGGGAAATGGTATCTATCCATCAAATTAAGCTTGCTAAGATGTTTTATTGCATCCACTCAACAGCAACTAACAACGGCAACAAGACGTAAGTAGAGTCAAGCATGTGTCTGTGCATGATTTAAAGAATGTTCTCCAAATCTATGGAACTTCAAAATGAACAGGTCAACAGTCAGAACAGCTCTGCTGCTGGTAGGGTCATTTTTGTGCACAGAAGAAACGTCCGTAACAGTTCGATGAAAACTGCCACCTTATGTGTGCTGACAAGTTCTCTGAAGTTTCACCAAGATAACACACATTTTTAATAGTCTAAAATAATCACTTTTGAGCTACTTTCAACCAATGTGAATTGCCAGTGAGCAGCATGGAAATATTTTTCTTTCTTTTTTGTACAAATGTAGAAAATGTTAGATATATTTAATTCACAGATCATCCCTCAAAGTTTAACTTCTTAGAGCTATTCAATCTGAAGAAACCTACATCACAATAAAAAATAACACAGGATTAATATTTTGGCTCTTAAGGCAGTATGCAGAAAAGAGAAATAGGACCTCAAAAATATTTGTTTCCATTAATTTTTGACTAAAATTAAAAGTAATGAAAATCCAAGTTAAAAGGAATCTAGAATCATTTTTAAACTATTGTGACGATACTAATGTAAAATGAACTATTTCAATCCTATTCACTAGTGTACTGTTTGCCAGCTCCAAAAAAGTTTATTAGTAAGATTCAAATATCTGGTGTCCAGAGAATGTTCACACCTACTTCTCCCTTTAAGAGAAGTAGAAGAGCAGTTTTAGGTACGGTCTGCCTTTATTCCAGAAAATTTGAACAATGCATACAATTCTTACATGTTCAAATATGTGCGAGACTCAACAGGAACACTCTCTTACTGCTGAGCTGAGTCCACAAGTTTCCCTGAGATGTACGTATCACAGAGGATTCCCAGTTCTAACTCTGGTTGACAGTTTCCAAACAATGCAATAGTGTGAATAGAGGAATGTACAAAATATAAGGCTCTTTAAAAAAGATTTATGGTGTGTTTTTAGAATAAAAAAAATTAGTCTTCTTCGCTGAAAGCTGACAAATGTGTTTTCAGTTTTAAAATGTCTGAAACTGGCTCTTTTCTTTCTTGATAGAAGCTGAGTCCAGTGATGTGTTCAACATCTGTGATCCGGGCTCTGTGTAACTTCAACAACTCTTCAATCCATAAGGATTCATGCTTCCCGTGCTATAAGAATAGGATATAAAGAACAATCATTGGAGAACAATCAGTTCCAAGCTCTCCATCTCCTCCCTTTAAGTAATCAGCTATGATACTTTGGCCCCCAAGTGGCAGATAACAGAAAGTTTGTTAGGCATAGTTCCTGCTCTTGAGCAGGTCACCATCTAATACACACGATGCATATCTCCTTAATTAGGTATATCAAACTTTGGTCAAGGAAAGATGACTAGTATGCCCAGAACAGTGTAGGGTTAAAAAAACGTTGAAACTCAGAAGCCACATATCATGGTAAAAAGAATATGGAAATTTGCATGAAGAAACTTAGATTCAAGTCCCAGTTCTACCACTATCTTACCAGGTAAACTGGGGCCAAGTATTTAACATCTGAATCTGGATTCCCTTACCTGTGCCCTCCTTATAGGGTTGTTTTGAGGATTAAATGTAATAAATGTATGCAAATGCACTAAACAAACATTAGTTCTTATCAGAATGAGTTATTTGCTCAGGTGCATAAAGAATGGGTTTGGGGAAATTTTCATTTCTGTCAAGGTAGCAGAGTCTTAGATGACTTGAGATCAGAAAGAAATTAAAAGCAGATACTCTGGCAAATGCAAAGGTGATAGCTGAAGGAGGTAAGAGGGATGGAAATCATACATCCATGTGGTAGTATAAGTTTTTCTGAAAAAGGTCACTGGAGAAAGAAGAATATCCACTAGTTGGTAGGCTATTATTGTACTTTAAAGACAAAATTCAATAAAGGTTTATGGTCCCTTGGAACATTCTTAGTTGAAAATGATGAATACAGACTTTTCACATAGTTGGGAAACAGACCAACAAACTCCATTTTTCCATTAGACTCCAATCACCCACTATCCAATACTCCTATCCCACGTGGTTTCCTTCTCTGCAGGAATCCTTACTCTTACTCTAATGAGAACAGCCCTGACTCAGTAGACTGGCCAGTAGATATTTGTCATCTGTTCCAAAATTCATGGAGATAGATAAAATGTGCACACAAAGCATCTGTTCTTTCAGGACAATATTCGCCTAATCCTTAGACACTAATGCGGAGATAAAACAGAAGGATAACTGGCTGTTGACATTTAACCACTAAGTATGTGTGATATACTTTCAAATAATTCTCTCTCTCTAGTTCAAATTCAACAGTTTGTGCCTTCTAAGTACACTGCCATTATAGAATTTGACAGCTGTTGGTACAATAGCTTTTGGAATGGTAGAGATGGAAAAGGAACTCAATGCCTAACTCACAGCACTTAACATCATTTCGGTCAATGAGATTTAAGCAAAAGCCTGTTGTTGTCTTGCTTTTTTTTGCAGCGGACAGAATGCACATATGATATCTAGAAAAGCAGAGGCCATCTTTAGCCCATGTCGACCAAAGTCACATGCTAAAAGTGATGTAGCAGAAAGATAAAAAATGCCTGGATCCCTGGTGGTGTTGCTGACCCAACATGCCATATCTAGACTATCTACCTCGGGAGTTCCTATTACTTGAGGAACTCCTTACTTGCTCAAGGCACTGTAACTGGGTCATCTGTTATTTTCTGCTGAACACAACTCGGATACATTCAATGACAATTTAATCTCTCAAGGAGGGTAGAACCGCCCCATAGTGTTTCCAAGGAACGGCTGGTGGATTCAAACTGCTGACCTTTTGTTAGCAGCTGAGCTCTTAACCACTGTGCCATCAGGGCTATGAAAGAAAGCAATGAAGAAGGGAACACCTGGCATGTATCCAATAGTGTCCAAAATTTTGACCATTTAGCAGTTAGATTCCCAACAGGCAAATAAAAATATAGTTGAAATCTTGCTATTCTATATTTAATTCTGAAAATAACAAAAAATAACTTGATGGGAAATGTGTTCTATGAGGAATGGTCAAATAATTCAGGAAGTTAATCATAAAAATAACTAAGGAGAGACATGTCTTCATTTTTTTAATGACTGGTACACAGAAAGACTACTAGATCAAGGATGGTAAATGGGCCACAGCAGATATCACCGCCTGTTTTGTTCACTGCTGGGTTCCCAATCCTTGAGTAGTACCTGGCAATAAATATTTGCTGTATGACTAAATGGCTGGACCAAAGAAGGGGTAAATGAATTAATGGAGGGGTGAATGAATGTGCAATCACAGCACTCTTTCCTGATGAACTCAGACCAGGCCTCAAGATCCTTTTGACCACAGGATCCAGGTATCCATTGTCCATCCACTGGGACTGACATGAAAGCCAAAATCTGTTTGCTGACTCTGGTCTAGACTGAATTTGTGTAACTTCAATTGAAAAAAAGAAAAAACAACTAGAAAATGTGGGAAGTACTCTGAAAGAAAAATACTGGGGCTCACCTAAGGAAAATCTTAAAAATTATTAAAATTTTAAGTAGTCTTTATGTTAAAAGAGAAATAATATAGAACAATTGTTTCCAAACAAACACTGGAACGACAACAGAATAAGAAAGAATACTTAAGGATAAACATGCTTTCTGAAAGAAACTGATATATGGAAAATTCATTTGAAATGTTGTCTAACCACAACTTTAAAACTAATTCATGACAGTGCTGATCTTTTTAGAATGATAAATCCAGTTTTGAAGCAGAAGTAAATTCATACTGCAAATAAACCTAGAACTTAGTGGCTAAGCCATAGGAGGTCACTAAGTTTTTACATTCTGATCTAATTTTTAATGTCTTTAACAGATGACAAGACTGGTATTATCTGAAGATAAATCAACTTAGAGGATCAAATTTAAAAACCATCCTGTAATTTCAAAGTGCATGTATATTCGAGAGTTATGTTTTTTTCTGCAGTAATATCAGATATAAGACACACACACACCCCACGCAAATAAACACATATTTATATTTTAAACGTTTAACGTAAATTAACAAAAGCTACTTACCACACAGCTCTCACTGTTATCAGTCCTGTGAGGCAAAATGAAAGCTAATGTATCTAAATTTTCACACTGCAAGGGAGTCTGCAATGTATTTTCACAACTTGTTAGCAGGATGAAGAAGTGAGTTGGAATCAGAACTTCTTGAGTACGGATGAGTTTGCTGTTTCTATAAAATATGCCAGTATTCACTTAAAGAAAGACATAACTATCTTCCTTTTAATAACTACTTCAGTAGAGCATGCTTTTAATACATTTAAAAATAAAAATCAGTAGAATTATTAAATATACTAGCAATTACTATAAAAAGTGAATAATCATAATATCTCAACATATTCTGTCAGATTGATAGTGATAATTAGAAGACAGTTGGACAAATTCAATCCAAACAATTTTTATTTTCTATACATATTTGCTGAACTTTGGAATTTTCTTTTTAGTTTTACCTAAAAAAAACTGGAATGGAGATATTAAAGAAAATGAAGTATCTTTTTTGAACACCTACAACAAAGATGTTAATGCATTACTGATAGCCTTTTAAACTCTATGCACTTATGGTATGGGCAGTGGGCAGAGAACTGGTGAGGATTTTTATTTCAGTTTCTCCAGAGAGGACGTGTTGCTGTGAATTGTCCTTTGTTTTAACTGGCTTTTCTTTTGTATCCCAATTAATTATTTTTTTTCCCTTACAGCATGTTATCAAAGATGTCCCAAGAAACATCTTTATATTATCTTAATTCTCCTATTTCCTTTGTTCTCAAAGCTACATCTTGTTTTGTTTTTGCAACATGCCCCCACCCCCCACCTCCAAGCATATTCCACAGTTTAAAGTGGCAGGATCACTTTTTTCAAATGTAATCTTATGTGGAATCATAATGTGCAAGACAGAGTAAAAGAGAGGGCTTTGGTTGAAGCTGTGAGCGGGAAAAGTGTAGAGTCCTCCTCTTCTTTATCCATCCTACCACTGTGGCCTATGAGGCAGCCATGTAGGACCCTTATACCTAAAGGGATATAGTAAGAAAATTGCAATTTTTACAGACTAATGGGCTCACAAGGAGCCCTAGTGGTACAGTGGTTAAGTGCTTGGCTGCTAACCAAAAGGTCAGTGGTTCAAACCCACCAGCTGCTCCGTGGGAGAAAGGTGTAACAGTCTGCTTCAGCAAAGATTTACAGCCTTGTAAAGCCTATGGAGCAGTACTACTCTGTCCTACAGGGTGGCTATGAGTTGGAATCAACTCCATGGCAATGAGTTTGGTTTTGAATGTGCTCACAGATATATGTGCATAAACAGTAACCCCTAAGTCAACCTGGAAAAGTTGAAAAGTTCTCAGACAGGGAGTAGATCTCAGTGGAGGCTTCAATCTCTCTCTCGCTCTTTTTTTTTTTTTTTGGTAGCTTTAGTAGCAAGATTGCTTCAGAGAGTCTTAAAATTATTGTTTTAATAAAGACCAATCAGTTTCTAAAATGTTCCATCCCTCTCCGTTTATAAAAACAGCACCACTGATGACTCCCTCAAGATGGCTACTCGATTATTCTCCACTTGCCACTAAAATCCCCACGCAGAGCTGGGTAAAAGTGTGACATTCATCAGAGACCGCTAGACCTGCGACACTACAGCTTTATAACCCTACTCATTCTTTGACTTACAATGTCTGCAGCCACCCCAGATTGGTTCTTCATCTTCTAACTGACAGCATATTAATGGTAAACATTAGCCCTATACAGAGATTTTAACCTAACCAAAGTTACCTTCTTAACACATTGCAGAGTTCAGCATTTAAACTGAGCTCCACAATTACTCGTCTGAGCTGAGAGAGGGAGACATACTAAAAAAACATTTCACTGAACACCGACAGAAACATCAAAATTACTCAGATGTTTCAGGGGGCTTCCAGTGCAGTCAGAAATGTCACATACATAAATAAGAATGAAACCAGATAAAAAAGGTTCTGCTGACCCAACTGGGTAGTAATTCCATTTAACAGCTATTTTTATAAGTAAATGAACTATGTTCTTACTGTTTCAGAGTCTCCAAGGAATCATAACGCCCATCATAATCAAAATCAAACGCAGGACCACTGACGACATTGACGCCATTTCTTTCTTTAGCATACCTTTGCAGTAGAGTGCCATGGATGTAGTGCCATATAACTGAAACAGGAAGGAAAGTATAGTTTGAAAAGGACAAGGTGCCATGTTGCCATGTGAAATAAATTAACACCATGATCCAAAATGAGCATTTGTAATAATTAGAGATAAAGTCAAGTTTGGCTTCTAACTTAATGTGAGGCCAAAACCCATTGTTCAGCTTTGGCCTTTGGAGGACCTAGTAGGCAAATGTTGAATTTAGCTCTATTTCAGGCATCCCTGAACATGTGCATTATCATGAAGTTGGGATTACATACCATCTTTGAGCATAACAGCATCACCAACACAAATAAGGCATGTTATTCAGGTTCACTGCTAATATCTGAATAAGTATTCTAGATATAAATCAGAGTAAAAATCTTTTGGTTATGCTCTATATTTTGAAATTCTCTAAGTTAGGTTAAGTGTATATTTATTCCTGAAGAGTGAAAGGCTGCAATAATTAATAATGATGTAAAATGTATTAATTTTAAAATAGAAACAATTATTAAGAACTTCTAAATAGTTAAATAGGGAAAGAGACTGAGAATAAATATAAATATTAGCAGACTGTATTAGCTAGATAACTTTAGGAAGAACACTATACACTTTTTGAGTAAAAAACGTTTATAAACATTTAAATACAAAGCAGAATAGTAGATACTGGAGTATATCATAATTGTTTGGTATACTAGTGCTCTCAAAGCGAAACAAATCTTTAAGATGTATTTGATATTTAGTAATTTAATTTAGACCATAAGTTCTATTACATACAAATTATAACTATCTGTATAGAAATTTATTAAATTTATCAACTATAGGGTTGAAAATGTATACCTTGAAAACTCGGGTACATTGGCACTAAATTAGTGCTAAGCAGTGCTTCAGAATATGTTTGACTTGAACCTTTATTTAGTTCTACAAAGAAAAAAAAGACAGCTTTGTCATTCTCAACAAGTAATATTAGAAATGATAGTTTCTTATGGGTGTGTTTAAAAAAAATTATCTGAGCATCATCTTAAACGTGCAAAACATCCCCAGGTATGGGTAAAGGAAAAATGCAATGTGTTGGTCACGTTCCTTAAAAAGAAAATCAAATATTTAGATCTTTTCTTCCTCAGGATGAATTTCTCAAACAAAAACTTTGAAAAGAATAACAGCTCTAAATGAAATATATTAAACTTTACCTTATTTATTTCATCTAAAATGTATTGTGTTGACAATCTTCTTTTCTTAAACTCTTTCATAGTGAAAAGCAAAGGACAAAGTATTTGGCTTCAGAACAACATCTACTACCCAGAAAAAAACATCACAGGATGTCTGCCTCGAAATGCTATACAAGGCTTCTTTGTATGAATTTTAAGCTTGGGCCTGGTCTATTTTTATAATGCAGTGGCCAAGTTCTGACCTCAGACACTTACTCTGGGGACTGGACTGGACTGGATACTGAAGGTAGTTGAGTACCTGGAGGCCTCTGATTTTTGCCTTTTAAGGCTGGCCTCAAAATGTCTTCTCATTAACGTACAAATTTTCCACTTAAAAAAATAGAACACCTAGTTTCAAAAAAGCCATTCCCTAGAGGCCTTGTATCAGTGAGAAAGCAAGCATGCTTAAGGTTCTACCTTTACCTAATTCTCTGACAAATCATATTTTCTTTTTAAACAATGGAATTACATCCTCTTCCGAAGAACCCTGATGAGTCCTTCCAACTTCACTGAGTTTTCTCAAGTTCTGTTTAAAAGAAATGTGGATAAAAAAAGTGAAGACTGCTCTATCTACAGTATTTGTACTAAATGAACTACCCTCCAAAAAAAAAAAAAAAAGAAAGAAAAAGTTTTATAAAATTCACATTTTAGAGGCTTAAAATTTTTTTTCTAACAATTATATTTCTAATTCACAATTTTCGCCAATAAATAAATAAGGCTATGTACAATGGCCCATGATGTATGATAGATTTATAAACAAACAAAAGGAAGAAAAGAATGGTCAGGGAAGAAGCAGAGGAGGGAGAGTAAGACTTACGTGGCGGGGAGAGGAACCCATAGCTCAGTTTAGTGTTATTTTTATAAAATGAGCATTTATGGACAGGACTAAGAGAAATTCGAAGATCCTGGTAAAAACAGTTGGAAAAGTCTTCCGTGGAGAAACTGTCCTGAAGAACAAAATGAAACAAAAACATCAGGTATCAATTACAGAGACGCAAAGAAGATTGTTTTATAAACAATTAAAGGTGACCACATCATAAAATTATGGAGTTCATGCTGTCTATTCATTTGCTTTACTGTTGTTCTACTCACCATTCATCTTTTTCCTAAGTGAAGCATAGAAGCTCTTTACAACACTAAGGCTATTTATTAAGGTTTTGTTATATATATGCAAATATTTTTTCTGTTTTCCTGTACTAATTTTGTTTATAATGCTTTTGTCTACACAATTTACAAATTTTACACAGCCAAACACTGATTTTCAAAGAGACCTGAGTCTATCTTTCACAGTCAACTACAAAGTCAAAAGTTGGGAGGAAGAGAACTACTGAATAGCAATGTAAAAATCTCAGAGTAATGATGACTGAATTTATGCAACTTTGATTATATAAGAAAACTTAAAATTCAAATGTAATCGAAGAACAGCATAATTAACGTATTAAACAACAATAGGTAGGATGGAAACCTACAAAACATTGTGAAAACTGCTCTATATTACTAAGTCACGTGAAAAAGTGTTTAAAGTAAATTCAGATAGTCTTAAAAAAATCAAATATCAAGTTTAAAGTAGTAACTTTATGTAAATGTATGAACATATGTGTGTATATAATACATATATTTTTAACAGAGGTAACACATAGATACATGGACATAAATATGTCTATCGTTTTATTTAGTGGCCTCAGTGAATATTAACAGTAATTTCATTTTTTAAATTCAACTGCTACCCTCAGCTACTCTCTCAAATGCCCTATTCTACCCCTTAAGGGCATCCTATAGCTTGCCAGTTACTTCCAGTTTCTGAAAGTCTGATCAGTCCAGTTTAAACCTACAATTCATGTAAAATTTAAATCTCATCCCCTCCACTTCCCTCTTTCAAGGCATACCCCCCTCCTTCATGATTTCTCTTCCTACCACAATATCTGAGGGGCTGGGACTGGGGCTGGGGGGAATGCTGGTCTTATAATGGGATATTTTCTTCCCACTCCTTGAAGGCCTAACTCTGGTTTTGATGGCGGAGAAGATTCTCAGCTTCCCCCTGGTCTGGTCTGGGGTCTCCCCATAGGTGGCCTATGCAGTGCTAGTATTGAGCTTTCATGGCCACCTCCCTCAGTGAAGACCCCCTGAGATCTGGGCAACTGAGGCACCTGGAGGAAATTTCTCTACTCATCAGTTTCCTCATGCCTTCCTAGTCTCAGAAGCAGGAAAGCTATTTAGCTCCCTGATTTCT